>NC_049983.1:17903317-17972746 GCF_000003815.2 Branchiostoma floridae | reverse complement strand
GTACACAGGCAGGGTATTTGAAACAAGGTTGATTTGAAAATGGGCCTGTTTGCAGCTTTCTAACCTACTGATACCATGCATGTTGCATATGCTATGGAAGGTGATGTTTTTTTGGAGTGGTAGATAGCTCTTGGTAGAGTTGTTAGAGAAGTGGAGGTTGTACTTTTGTAGGATATCTGGTATCTGGTAAAATTGAGAATACATTTTGCAGACAAGAAAGTCTGTATGCAAAGGCTATGCGTTTCTGGGACCAGGTTAATTGAAAAACACATTGGAGACCTAATGGGAAAACACATGACAGTACTAGTATGTATCACTATTCTTTGGTGGTGTTTCTGTGTGGCTGTTTCTGTATATTTGTGGGCCATGATAAGATAAGGAATGAATGAACTAAGGTAATATTTTATATATGGATAGATAAGATGTAAGGCATGTTTCAAGTATTGCGACATAATAAGGACATGAATCACTAGAAATTTGAAGTGGATTTACCATTATCAAACTGAAATGAAATCCTGATGCAAAGGAAACGTGTAGGTGGTGGATTACCTTCTCCTGACCTGTTTTTGCTGCATTCCATCAGGTTTTTGGAGGCAACGTGCCAAGGACCTTACTCAGGGAGTTGATAAGCTGGACCCATTTGGCACTCTCAGCTACGTGACATGTTCCAGCTGTATTCTTTGACGTCATAACAGTAAACCCATTTTGCAACCAGCCCATTTTTTGTTTAAATCAATATATCAACAGAAGAAACTTGCTTTAGATTTGATAGTTTCTAATGTCACCTAGTATGAATTTCAACATCACAACTAATGATTTTTAAATGTTATGGAGATACCACATTCAACTCCAAAATAAATGCATTTTCAGTATTGATGGGCCTTGGACGTTGTTTTACTTGTCTAGAAAGAAGAGAGCTACTAGTACTTATTTCATAATGTAGTACAACTGTACTTGGAGTAACAGTTTTTGCCTTCTTTTTGTATCATGCAGGACACAAAGAGCATCATGGGTGAAAAGCTGCCATGTTTGCTGTTATGCCTTCCCATCATCCTGCGGGTGTGTGGATCAACAGAAGCTTCCTGCCACCTGGTTGGTTTAACTGCTGACTGCACCAACCAGGGCCTGACCAGCGTTCCTCAGAACCTCCCCACAAACATCACTAGGTCCAACTTGCAGCACAACCTGATCACAACACTAAATCAGTCTGACTTCTCCCAGTACAGGAGCTGGACAACTCTTGATCTAGGGAACAACAGCATTTCCACTGTCAATAGCCAAGCGTTCTACTACCTGTCAAGTTTGACCTTCTTGGATCTTTTAGGGAATGACCTAACAAACCTCCTGTCTGACATGTTTACAGGACTGGGAAACCTGCAAACACTTTACCTTGATGATAATGAAATCAGCAACATTCAGGCTGGAACTTTTAATGCGACATCTCAACTGAAAACCTTGGCTTTACATCATAACAAGTTAACAAACCTCAGATCTGACATGTTCACAGGGCTAGGAAATTTGAAGCAACTTTTCCTGTACAATAATGAGATCAGCGACATTCAGGCTGGAACTTTTACTCCAACCACTCAACTGACAACATTGAGCCTGGATTATAACAACCTAACAAACCTCAGATCTGACATGTTTACAGGGATGGGGAACTTGACAACCTTGGGTTTGCATCATAACCAGTTAACAAATCTGACGTCTGATATGTTTATGGGGCTGGAAAACTTGCTGACCCTTTACTTATACAATAATGAGATCATCGACATTCAGGCTGGAACCTTTAATTCAACACCTCACCTGAAAACCTTGGGTTTGCATCATAACAAGTTAACAAACCTCAGATCTGACATGTTTATGGGGTTAGGAAACTTGGAGAAACTTTACCTGTACAATAATGAGATCAGCAACATTCAGGCTCAAACTTTCACTCCAACATCACAACTCACAGTCCTGTCTCTCCATAATAACAAGTTAACAAGCCTTAATTCTACCATCTTCCAAGGGTTAGAAAACTTAGAGCAACTGTACCTGTACAATAATGAGATCAGCAACATTAAAGCTGGAACTTTCACTCCAACATCAACTCTAAGCAACTTGAACCTGGATCATAACAAGTTAACAAGGCTTGGACCCGGCATGTTCACAGGTTTAGAAAACTTGCAGAAGCTTTTCCTAGACAATAATGAGATCAATGACATTCAGGCTGGAACTTTTGGTCCAACATCAAGCCTAAGGAGCCTGAACCTGTATCATAACAGATTAACAAGGCTCGGACCTGGCATGTTCACAGGGTTAGGCAACTTGCAGAAGCTTTTCCTGGACAATAATGAGATCAGCGACATTCAGACTGGAACTTTTGGTCCAACATCAAACCTCAAGAGCTTAACACTTTATCAGAATAGACTGACACTCTTTAAAGCAGAGATATTTCCAACAGTATCTGAGCTTCAGCTTCAGAACAACCAAATAGAAAGTCTATCCTCAACAGCCTACGACAAGCTGTCCTCTATCTCTACTGTATACATTGACAATAACCCCTGGCAGTGTGACTGTAGGATGCTTCCCTTCAGGCAAAAGATGATGGGGTCTCGGGCATTTGAAAACCAAATAAAGTGCAAAGGACCTAGCAACTTTTATGGACAAAATCTTGTTGACATCAATCCTGAAGACCTTACAAGTGTCTGTACAGAGCCAAAGATCATGAGGTTTGGGAGGAGTGACAATAACACAGTAGTACAGGGAGAGACTCTTCACTTGATCTGTGAAGCTTCAGGAATCCCTACGCCAGACATAACAGTCATTCTCCCATCTGGACTGAATGCAACTGTTGAGTCAGATGGGAGGGTGACTATGGATATGAATGGTACCATCACCATAACCAATGTTACTGCAGCAGATGCTGGTCTGTATGTCTGTACTGCAACAAGTCACGTGGGCTCCTCATCTGCCAGGCTGTCTGTAGATGTCCAACTGAACGTGGTACCCACAGCTGTCACAAATACAAGTTATACTACAAATACAACTCTGCCACCCCCTTCAAAGAAACTGGAGCCTACTTCTCACACCTTCTCCCTGCCTGTTCTCATTGGCTCTGTCTGTGGTGCAGTCCTTGCCACTGCCCTGCTTGTTGCCATTGTTCCTACCATCTGGCTCAAGAAGAGGTCCCAAACTCCTCATTCCGGCTCATACTCAAGAGTATTTTTCAAAAACAAAAACACAGGAGGCACTGTTGTACTCCACAGTCATGATGAAGAAGAGGAGTATGAAAGACCATATACAGGCAGAGGCCACAGAGACAACCCTGCTTTTGACATGTTAGAAGAAGATGACTATGAGGTTATCCCTCCCTCCCCTCCGCCTAGAAATATTCCGGGTCTCCCGGGTGATCAGCAGTGTGGGTCAGCAGCTACACACACTGCTGATAGCTGTAACCCACAGGAGCCCATATATGAGAATGAATACGAGGCTGTAAAAGACGATGTTCACTATGAAAACAGCCACGTGAAGGCAGCAGCCGCTAAAGATGCTGAGGAAGATATACGGGTAATCGTGGAGGATTACGACGGCCATGACTACCTGTCTTTTACGACAACCAAGAAATCTGATCCTTAGTCCTGCAAAAATGAAAACAGCCACATGACTGCAGCTTCTAACGATGCTGAAGCAGGTCTATAATGGCAGGTTACATGTCTTTTCCTGCAATGGAAAAAGACATGCCATAGCCCTGCAGAGATAAGAACAGCCAGGTGCTAGCTCGTGCTAAAGATACTAGAGCAGCTGCACAGGTTTTTATTTATGACTATGAGAAGGATGATGAGTCAGAATCTGAAATAGAAGGACCACAGTTCCACAAAGATGAGAACAACCAGGTGAAAGTTGTTGAGTCACTTCCACAGGTTCTTATTTTGTAAAAGGCAAGAGATTATGAAGGAATTCTGCATCTGTCAACATAAACCTAAGGGGTATGAAGGTGCAGATAGTTCTCTACTCTGGATTAATCATGTATTCTACCTTTGGGACATTCCTGTCTTTGATTTATGTTGGCTAGCTGACATAACTGCCATGTGGCACTAATTCTTCCACATCCGCTATGCAAGCACAAGTCAACAGCTGGTTATAGCAATAACTATTTGAGTACATGTATAATGTATAATTTGTCAGCCCTGTGCCCTGCTTATGCAAAGCTATGAAGTGTTTAATCTATTCAAATTAAAAGGGACTCTCAAATTAAAAGACCATCTCTGATGACAGCATATCTTGTACTCTACAGTGGTCTCCTGGCTTATAATACTTTTATCTCTAGTGGCAGTCTACTTATCTTATATCCTGATCTAAGTTATCTTTCTGTGCAAGCTCGTCTGACAACCATTTATGGTACTGAGTGGATAGAAGGCCATGAAAACTTGCTGACGTTATGTTTTATGAAACTTAAAAGACTGTACAATTCAGAATTTCTTCATATTGTATGTGTAGAGATTAAGTTGTGTTGTTTTCAAGATATCTTTCTTCATTAGTTTTTAACCATGGATCCCACACTGCATTTAACTTTTTAAGATTGTACGTTAGTTAGTGCTGCTGAAAGTGCTAAATAAAATGCTTCAAATATCAAAAAGAACAGAGTCTAGACTCTAATTGTATCTTTGCTATCATCTAAAAGGTTTCTCTAGTAAGATCTAATTATGTCCGATGGTAATCTAATTGTGCTGTACCTAGCAACCTTGTCAGAAGTAATAAATCATGGGTAGATGAATAATTGCCTACTTCAGTGAAACATTGTATATTTTGAGTTTAGTTTTAACAAAATCGACAAATCTTAAACTATGTGCATATAGAAAAAAACTGCGACACTTACATACAAATGGAAGTCTAAAAACCGTTCGAGAACTTTGGGGATGCAGTCTTGGTGTTTTTCTAACAGCATCTGTAGATAAGCTTCCAGTTCCTTCTGTCTCTTCTCCACAAAAGACTTAGACATGTTTCCCAGCAGTTTCTTGGGAGGAAGTGCATTCTTGTCTACTTTCTTCTCCGACAAGAGCTGGGGAAAAACAGTTTACCAAATATGAATTTGATTTTGAGTCGTTATTGTCTTCATGATATTGCAAATGCATCAGAAAAATATCGCCTTTTAAAAAAATGTGAGCATTCAAGACTTCTAAAAGAGATGAATGATACAAGAACATATATACTACAGGTATGAGCTGGCAGTTATCTTTCAGAGATCACCTGATCTACTCAAATTAAAAGTAAAAAAAATGGAGTACCTTTTCATGGAGTTCACTGAATTCGCTGTAGCGATGTCTGACTGTCCAGGTGTTCGTTCCTGCAGTCACTTCGATTACATAAACCTGTCACAAGTAACATGGCAGGAAAAGATCAGAGTCTGATTGTCATTTAAAAATGGTATTTGGTTACAGCTAAGTCCTTACATGATGCTTTTGCAAAAGACCATTCATTCATTCACTGGTTCAAATTATAACTTAAGTTATATGATCACACTGCTTACAACTCTAAATCATTGTGTCAACTTCTTCTGCTCATTTTTTTTTTCTGATTCCAGATCTGGCCAGATCTTCGCACAGACACCTTTTATCATCAAGGCCAGGCTACGCCCATCCAAAATCTGAAGGAGTCTTCAAAATAAAGGCACAATAAAAAGCCTAATTATAACACTTTTATCTTATCTTGGAAGTGGGGTTGTATAAACACTAATCGGGGAAGTATATAAAAGGGTCGAGGAACACGTGTGTCTGTCAATTTCTATAATGTTTACACGGAATATTTATTTTTGAACAGGTCATCAACGAACTTGGCAACATCTGAATAAAATCGGACACACCTACCGTATAGTTTTCCACCTGCTCTGCTGAAGCTATCCGAGCTGTTTTCGCGCCCAGATATTCGCTGTAATCTTCTGCAGCTCCTGCCATAGCGATGGCTGATTTTCTGTTCCTCTTTTCGACTTAATTTCGGCTGAAATGAAGGGAAACACGCCGATTTTACTCCTAACTAACAAACGGCAGCCATCTTATCAGTCACATGACCTTGGACGATTCGATTACATCATAGGGGTAGATAACATCAACGTAAAGATATTTTGTCCAAATAAGGTCAGAGAAATTGGAAAAAAGAATTACATAGTGCATAAAAATAATTTCCTTCGTCATTTTGTCAATCTTTCTGCCTCTCTTGGAACTTATAAATCCAGGCTTGGTGCAAACTGAAATCCAGCTCAACTTGATATCACTTCGTAGTAAAGTCGCTAGAGGTCGCTCGTGTACGGTCCCATGTGGGGCTGTCTTGTGTAATATTTCCGCTAAGCGGCGCTCGTGCACGGCCCCATGTGGGGATTGTCTTGTGTAATATTTCCGCTAGGCGGCGCGCGTGCACGGTCCCCTGAGACCGAGGTTCTCCATGACAACAACAGCAACAGCGAGACGTCGCCATCTTGTGTAAACGCACTCAACAAACTGTGCAAGGGTTTCAGCAATATGAGCAGTTTCCCCTGATTTCTCTTAGATAGCGGGACGAATCCTCAAAGATGTCGCACGAGTAAGTTGACTACGCTTTGTTGTTTGGTTTTGTGTCGTTTTTGCGTAACTATGGCATCGAAAAACTAAATGTAGAAGCACAGATTTGTGGGCAAGAGTTGTACTTTATTTGTAGCATTGGTCATAATGTAACAAACCCAATTTCTTTACTTCCTCAGTACCTACAACACCCTGTGGAAGCAGGCCCACACGACCATCACAGACCTGCTGGAGATAGAACAACCAGAAGAACCACCAAAGCCTGAGAGGGTGGGTAAAAAAAAGCCACTTATTTCCTCAGCATAATTTGATATATCAGCAAAGTTTGTAAACAAAGTGTTTCTTTGCAAACACGTTTAGAAGAGCGACATGTTGTTGTAATTGTATGTTTTGGAATGTAACGTTAGACCAAGGTTATTGGTGACAACGGTAAATTATTGAAGGCAGTTGGCAGGGGGGCGTTTCGGTAGTTCAATTTTTGCCTGATCAATTTCCTTTCTATCGATCTTCAATTTTACTGTAAATCGATATCTTATTTTTCATTACCTCCTGCACCCATGTATTTCTAGTCTCTCCCTCTTAAAAGTTAGATAGAATTTCCTAATTTTAGTTTCAATTTGATAACTTGCCTAAAATGCTCTGAAATGACACAAAGTCTCATTCTATTGTTTCAGGACCGTCTGACAGCCTTCCAGAATGTTGCGACCATGTATGTCAGGTACATCCAGATATTCCGAAAGCTGGAAAGCTCCTACGACCAGATTGTCCACCCACAAAAAAGGTACAGCACTCACTATACCACAGAGAGTTTGACAGTTGTAAAGCTTCAAATCATCATTTTCAACTTTGACATTGTCTATTTTCATAACTTTGCATAGATAAAATTCTGTTACTGACTGTTTACTCATCGTCATACTTTGCAGACGCGTGTTGCGCCACGTGTTGGACGGTGCCATCGGCCGTATTCTCGAGTTGAAGGGCGAACTGACTGGTCTGGAGTTCTCGGAGTTCCACTACTTTGACGACATCCTCTCAGATTTAAAACTGACTCCGGTAAGCATAATGCTCTAAATTTCTACTTAGTGATAGAAACTTGTCAAAATTGTCATGCTTGCTTAATTGTCATGAAAATACATTATTGTCAGATACTTGTGAATGTTTATTGCATGCTGAACTTGACTTTGATGGCTATTTTTTCTGTCCTTCATAGAATGACATTGAAATGCCGATCCCCAAGTACTTCACCTTGGAGCGATCCAAGATCCTGAAGGATCGGGAGAAACTTCTGGGCCAGATTCTGGCCAAGCTGGGCCCACAGGATAAGGACCTGGTAAGGCATACGACAAATTTTCAAACTGGGGCCCGTCCGAGAATAGTCATGGGAATCACTAATGTTTTTCTTTTATATATACATTTCTAATTTTCGTTTCCACAAACAGACTGGCCAGGCCTCATATTTCAAATATAATGTTACAACAGCATCCTACTGAAGTACATTTGTTAACCCTTAGAAAAAAATTAATTAACTTAAGACAATGATGTTGATTAGTGGGCTAGTTTATCATCAATCCAACTGCTGTAATGTAACATTTATTTCCCTCACAACAGAAAGAAGAAGAGAAGCCGATGTCTCTGGAAGAGTCCATCAGGATCATCCAGGTCCACGAGCGAGCGCGGCAGGGTCGGCTCCGTGCCAAGTTCATGCGCGAGATCCGCATGCAGGAGGAGCGGGAGAGGCAGGCGGCCAACCGCGGCGCTCCGACCATCGAGCCCGACACCGCCGCCATCCGCATTCAGAAAGTGAGTTGGAGTGACCCATTTCAGGGGAAATTACTGTAAATGCATTTAAGTTAGCAGGGATTTAATTTCGCTGTAGTGGGAAAAAGGTTTTTTCGTGCTGGTTTTAAGTTACTATGCACTGTAGTCTTTTACTGCCATGGAAAAATGTCTGCGGCGGTTTTAAGTTGCAGTGAAGCTGCCACCGCTAAAACCCGAACATTAAACTGCCGCAAAAGTTTCTGCATTTACAGTATTTGGTTTTTGGTGATACCTCAGGGGTGGTGGCACTTTTCTATAAAGTCATTGGACATTTTGCTCATTGGACAAGTATTCACCAGTTCACTTTATCAAACTGGTACTGCTTCAGAGTCAGGAAAAGTTGAATTGCCATAGAGTAAAAAAAAGGTAATTTTTTTCCACTGGTTAAAGAAAGTGTTTGTATAATATTATTCAAATGTTTACAATTTGTAAATTTTCTCCAACTTCAGGTGTGGAAAGGTTTTGCTCAAAGGAAAAGGACAAAGAGAGAGAGAGAAGAGGAGATGATGTTTATTGGGATGGTAAGTCAAACTTTCTTGTGATATCCATCTCTTTTTTTTGCATGTTCAAAATCCTTTGTAACACTCAAATCCTTAATGCCAATAGAGTTGTACTTATGTAATTAGTATTTTTGTTGAGACTTTTGCTGTTGCTGACATCTCTTGCTCTTTCCCCACAGACACCGTTGCCAGGTCAGCCTGCAAAGAACACGCCACAGTTTTTAGCAACTAAAACAGAGGTAAACCCAGTTTGTTGGATGCTGACAATTGTATTTAAAGTACGGTCTATGCAGTGTTTGTCTAGAACATCATTCTATACTAGACAAACAATTGAATGTAGCAGTCCAGCCTTTACATTGAATGGTGATTAGATTAGATTAAAACATAGCCTGGGATCAGAAATATAGGACTACTGTGGAAATGTTTAATATGTGTTATTTTGTGTGTAATATGAGTATGTGTGCCAGTACTTGGAGAGTGAGTCAGGAAGAGCATCGAGAGTCAAGTATCATTTCAAATTTTGTAATGTATTTTTGGTATTTAGTCCGCCTGTAGAGTGACCCAGGAGGAGCACAAGCATGTAATGTGTGTTTTGTTGTGTGTAATTGTTGTATGTAATACAAGTCTTGTGTGATACCCAGTCCGCCCGCAGAGTTACCCAGGAGGAGCACGAGCGGGAGTACCAGCAGGCGTTGGTGACCATCAAAGAGAAGCTGCGTGAGGTGGAGGGGCCGGAGATGAAGGAGAGCATGCAGGACCAAATAAGGCAGTGGTTCATCGAAGTCAGGTACGCAAAGTCAGGAAAGAGTAATATCTTGAAATACTTATTCAATTTTTGGTCAGTTTTGTTGGATTTCTTTTTCAGATATTGCCTGCAATTGCAAAACAGCATCCCTTTGGTGACTGTAGTCCTTTAAAATGCAAAGTACAGCCATTAAAAGAAAAGCAGGTTTTTGCCAATATTTATGATAAGATTTGTTGTAGACCAGTGTAAAATTGTCCTTGTGATGCCCTTTTTTCAGGGATGCCACAGGAAAGTTTCCGGACTACCCAGATGAAGATGAAGGTGGCTCGGCCATGATCTTCAAAGAAAAAACTCCAGAAGAGGTGAGGAGGAGAAAAAACACTTTTTTCCTGACTTTTCTGAAGCCTAGTCCTTAGCTAACAATTTTTGCTATTGTCTATAGGTTTTGTTCTACAAGGCATTGTTACTACTAACTGGAAATTAAGAATCATTGTGTCAAAGTTAAAAAATGTGTTCAACACATCTTTGCCAGACTGTCCAGGAAGCATGAGCCCTTTTGTAGACTGAATTGTTTCTGTACTCAGATCTGGATCAGTTTTAGAATTCACAGATTTTTAGAGCATCTACAAGATCAGGAAGATCTTCAGATAAGCTTTTCATTTTCAACATTTATTAACATTCTTCTTTCATATCTCCTGTATCATGTTTCATGTAGAGACATGATTTAATGTGTTTCTACTGTCATGAGATGTCATAAAAATACAGAAATATTCAATGCTTTTGTATCTTCTGCAGGTTGAAGCTGAGATGGCAGCCAAGGCTGAAGAAAAGGGGAAGAAAAAGGGCAAGAAGGGGAAGAAGGGCAAGAAGTCTGGCAAGAAAAAGGGCAAAAAGGGAAAGAAAGGGAAGAAGGGAAAGAAAGGAGGTGACGACGAAGAGGTATTACATGATTTCTTATTATCAGTCTTTGCATGAAATTACTATTACAAAAGCATGAAATCAAAGTAGATGAATTAAAACAAGCTTAAGAAACAATCGTTTTACTTATTTTTTGTAAAGAATGGAGAAAATGTTTAACGTTCTTAAATATTTAACGTCATGTGAAATACTTAAAATGATCTTTGTGTACTGGTTTTCCAGAGAAAAGAATTTGTAAGTTTCTATTAAGTAGACTGAATTCTAAAGATGTGTCACTTTGTTCAGTCCTATATTGCTTCTAGAGGATCTTCCAAGCAAGAGGTAATATTTATTCATGGTTTCACAATGTGATGTCAAGCGCGATGTCTTGTTCTGTCATCTCTATGGCTAATGCTTGCTAATATGTAGTTAATATGTAGAAGATTGGAAGTCTCAGAGTTTAATTTTGAGCCTCTGTTCAATACTTAGTGGCTATCACTTTTCACAATTACATTTTGTTCAGTCATAAGATTTATGAAGGGTAAGTAACAAACAGAACAGCCAAATACAAAAGAAACGGTGTAAAGTTTGTATCTAACTCCATGTTTCTATTGTCATTCTAGGAAGAGGAGCCAGGCTTCAAGTTGGCCCCTTCTCAGTTTGTTCCAGCTCTTGCTGAGGGAAACACTCAGTTTCAAGGTGAGAATGTATCCCTATTTCTTTACAGTTTATATGCCAAGTTCTGATTGGCTGTAGTACCTCTGTCCTTGGTGCTGATTGGCTTCCAATACTTTGGTTAGTATGATTACGTTTTCAATGATTGCACTGATTGAATAATGGTGCTCTCTTTGGTGCTGATTGGCTACTTATACTTCTTTGGTTTGTGTGGTTATTGTCCACTAATTGGTCAATGTTGTCCTTGTCCTTGGTGCTGATTGGTAACTACATTTGGTTACATATTTTGAAAGAATGCTACAGTCTCTTTTCTTTCTGCTGATTGGCTTCCAAAGATAGATAGAAGCATCTCATTACTAAGTTACTTTGATTTTGTAATTTGAGTATCATTTGCTAGTTTCATTATATTTTGCTCGTATTGATTTCATTTATTGTTAATGTCTGAGGATCCCCTCAGGGTAACATTGAAAAAATTGATTGAAGTCGATATGTATCCCCTGTTTGAATGAATAAACAAACAAACAAACAAATGTTTCATCTGTTCTTATGATTATGTGTTTCTGCTGATTGCACTGACTGGCCATTGTCCCTGTCCTTGGTGCTGATTGGTTAGTTCCACTGGTTGTCTTTCCTCAGGTGTGTGGAAGGAGCGAGACTAATGTTTCTAGTACCTCTTTTCTTCTGCTTGGTTACCTAATGCTTCCTCCATTGTTATGACTGTATGTGTTTCTGTTGATTGCACTGACTGGCCATTGTCCCTGTCCATGGTGCTGGTTGGTCAGTTCATCTGGTTATCTTGGTGCTGATTGGTTAGTTCCACCGGTTGTCTTTGTGCTGATTGGTTACTTCATCTTGTTGTCTCTCCCCAGGTGTGTGGAAGGAGCGAGACGAGTCGGACAACTTCAGCCAGAAGCACGATGCCGAGCTGATTAAGGAAGACAAGCGGAAGGAGGTGGAGGGAGAGGTCCGGCTGCAGGTGGACGAGCTGATGAGGGAGGAGCTCAAGAACCTCAAAGCTGTGAGTAAAAATCACCCAAACTCGTGCAAACCCATAACTTTTAACAAGGATTGCTACAGCACACTCTTACGTCCCGCAAACAGTTCAAGATTGGAATCTACTACCATACACTGTGACCACAATAGCAGAACCTGCCAAGTTCAGGGAGAAGATCACTGAACACCTGAAGAGCCAGTGATAACTGCACAGCATTGCCTATAAGAGGGCCGTTGTCCAGTACTTCTCCAGAACCAGAGAAATTGATGAAAATGTATTTTTCTAGGATTGTAATGACAGTTTTAACAAAGTAAATAAATGACATGGACTCCAAGACAGTGAGTGGGACAGAAAATATATTAACATTCTATGTGTTGCTCTCAAACCTGGCAACTAAAAAAATTCCACCAAGTTCACCATTACACCAAAGTTTGGCAACATTGTAAAGCACTGTTTTTTTTTTAGTGTTTGCTTTATGTCCTGGTTTTCAATATTCAAATCTTTCAATCTTTTGATACTGGGTGCTTTTTCTTATTTCTCACTCAAATTTGTCCTCCGTGTTTCAGGCTGTGGAGAGAGATAAGGGAAAGAAGGGAAAGAAAGGAAAGAAGAGTGGAAAGAAGAAGGTAAGTTACAAAGTTGAAGTCATTTTTTGTTTTAATTCTATTCTTCAATGTCAATGTTTATTGTAGAAATATTCAAAGTGACATGTATTTAAAGTTACAAAACAGGCTTGAGTCACTATAATACAGGTCTTGACCAGGTAGAAATGTGAAAGAAAACTTTTGTCAATGAGCTTCTGCTACTCTCACTTAAAGAAGTAACAGTTACGGCCCGCCTCAGTACTAACCAAAACTGATATGTGGCAAAGATGATGAACAACTATTAAGATTTGAGCTGTATTCCTGTATTGTATTCCTGTGCTACTTTGATTATCCCAATGCTTAATGTGTTCTCCCATTCTGATACAAGCTGCGTAAAAGGAGTAGAAGTAAAAGTAGAAGTAGAAGTAGGAGTAGGAGTAGGAACTCGTATGACACGTTTATCGGTAGTGCCGTTACCAAGAGGAGGAAGTCACCGGTAATGTGCTGCCCTTATATCATTACTCTACTTACTGTACAAAAATAGTTTTCAGAATAAGCCTTCTCATGGTTTAAACTGAGCACAGGCTGATGGCTACAGCAGTTTCAGTGTAAATATTTTAGAGTGAAAGTGTTGAAAAAAGCAATGTAATTCGTTGATAGTAAATCACATGTGCATCATATATCAAAAGAGAAAACTTGCACAATTCTACATGTATTTGCACATTGTATTTTAGAGATTAATAGTTTTGTGATGTAGGTCACTTAAGAGGTGCATTCTTTGCACAGCAATGAATTGTGCTCACAATGTTTCTTAAAGCTGTTGATTGCACTGATTGGCCACTGTGATCCCTGTCCTTGGTGCTGATTGGTTAATTGTTGCATATTCTGGTTGGCTGAAAGTGTTGTTTGCACTGATTGGTCAATGTCAACCCTGTCCTTGGTGCTGATTGGTCAGTGCATTTGGTGGTGTGTTCTGAATGGCTGAAACTGCATGCAATTGAAAGATACACGGCAATGGCACATATGACAAATAAAGACTGATTCCGATCATTTAGCAATAATTGAATCATCCCTTTTTCTCCAACAGAAGAAGAAGGGAAAGAAAAGTGGAAAAAAGGGCAAGAAGGGGAAGAAAGAGAAGGATCTCACTGCTGACAGGTACAGCTCATTTCAAAACTGATTTGTGAAGAAGACTGCTCTGGTCATCTAACTTTTACCTGTCATTCATAACTTTCCCCCATACCAAAACGTGACACTTTGGAGCAAAGTCATGAGAAGGTCCTTACTTCCTTACATATTCACATACATATTCACTGAGGTTGCTCCTGAATTCATTAATTCATTCCTTACTCTTGTCTTTCCTTCTGTCCCTCTCATTCTTACTGGCTGATACTTCATCCCCATTCCATTTGATTACTTCCCTTCCCTATTTCCTACTCTTTGTTATTGTTGCTTCATTTATATAACGTTATGTTGTATCATCTATACTATGTGTAATTATCAATTCCTTAATTTTATTGCATATTCCTCAGTTTCCATTATGTTAATTATGTTTAATTTTGCCATATGATTTTACACTTATGTTTTGTTACCTGGGCTGCCTTGGAGTCCTCAAGATGAAATAAATGAATATTATTATTAAATGAATATTTTTTTTTTACCCAGGACTATTGAATCCCTGTATGAGGAGTTAGTCCAGGAGGGAATACTGGTCAGGTGTCCGAAGGTGCACATGTCCGACTACCTGGGGGAGTACAGCTACCTGGGCACCACCCTGCGTACCGCCAACATCGAGCCCATGCCGTCTCTACACGACGTCCGCAGGGTGGTCACGGAGTACGGCATCCTTCCGCTAGGTGGGCAAAGTTTTGCTGTTGTGTCACTCTTTTCTTTTTTTTAATTGGGTTTTTCAGATAGACAGAAACTTTGGGAACCATCCAACATAATGTAGAAGAAATTAAATAACCAAAGATTTCAAAATAATCAAATCTCTCTCAAACATAGGAATAGTCATAACGGAGATTCAAATATACCAATGCTTAAATAACTGTTGTGTCACTCTTTAGCCTAGGCAACAGCTTTTGTGATTTTGACCATTGTGATTCTGATCTTGAAAATTATAACATGTCAAGAACATAAGGTATAAAAAGTGGGAGTTTCACTGCAGTAGCTAGGTAAGCTGAAAGGGGCCTAAAATCTAATCATTTCCAGTTTTTGTCACAACCTACCAACACACCAAATGGGAAACCAGTCCATCCAGCCGTTTTTTAGTCATCTTGTACACCAACAGACAGACAGACAAACAAACACTTGCTAACATATAATCAACATGACATAGATCATGGAAGTAAAAAGTGTTTCAGCAGGAAAGAAAAGCAAAGAAAAGAAAACAAGGATTTTGTTATGCCTACATCTCTGTCCTTGGTGCTGAACTGTTAATGCATTTGGTTGGCAGAAAGTTTCAAATTAAACCGAAAGGAATTTTTGCAGAGATTTTTCAGAAAGACAACAGATTTGCACTGACAAATCTTATGGAATCAGCGTTCCATTCTGTGTGATTACTGAAATTCCATGTAACGCTAGTTCACCTTTATCCGAGGAGTAACCAATATAGGTTTGTTTTAAAAAACAGGGTATCTAACAACATAGGGACATCAAGTCGAAGGATGATTTTGAAAATATCGCAATATGACACCACCGTCCTGCATTTGGATATCCCCAAATACCCCCATTTTTTTAAAAAACAGATACAAAATGTACATGTTAGCCCTCAGATAAAGGTAAACTAGTGTTAATATTGAACAACATTTTTGCTGACAATGTTACCTACACACACCCCACCAGGATCTCAGGCTGTCCACGAACAGGCACCGCTCGTCAAGTCTCTCCTGCTGACCGGTCCGCGCGGGACGGGGAAGAAGATGCTCGTCCATGCCATCTGCACGGAAACCGGCGCAAACCTGTTTGACCTGACGTGCACCAACATTGCGGGGAAGTATCCCGGGAAGAGCGGCCTGGCTATGATGATGCACATGGTCTTCAAGGTGGGGCAGCTTTCTTAAAGAAACTGTCGTAAATTCATTTACTTTTGCGGTGGTTTTATTTTACAGTAGGAAATAGTTGTTTTTTGCAGTGTTTAATTGCTATTCACACACAATTCGGTAGTACATGGTGTCATGAATTCGTGTTTGTACCGGAAAAACTACTTGATGTCACTTCCTTACAATTTTATTGAACACTTGTTTCTTACTGATACATTCATCTCAAGATGAACTGTCCTTATCTTTTATTTTGATTAAAATTTCACCTTTTACAATGATGACAATGTATTTAATCGTGTATTCACCGATAAAACAGTTCCATGAAGATAGAACAGAAACACTGATATGTTGATGTTCTTCTTCTTCCCAGGTTGCCCGGCAGTTGCAGCCTTCCGTCATCTTTGTTGGAGATGCGGAGAAGACATTCTTGAAGAAAGTCCCCAAGACTGATCCTGTAGGTCATGCTTCAGAAATCCAATGAATCTTATATGGAATTATGAAAAAAATCCTATGAGTACCTTTCTTTCTAAAGAAAAAACTTTGTAAAAAGCATAACAAATTAGATAGGTTTCATTGCCACAGTCATGTAAAATAGCCCATAAAATTACTGAAGATAAGTTATGTAGCAAAATACTTGTTAACCATCTCTTTGTAAACAAATATCTTTGTATAGAGCATTCTAATTGTCTTTTCTTCCAGATTATGGAATCTAAATTTGCACAATTTCATTGTCTCAGCCATGTGATATAGTCCATAAAATTATTGAAGATAGGGTATGTAGCCATATATAACCATGTAACCATATAACCACGTATGTAACCATTTCTTTGTAAAGAAACAACTTTGTATTAAGCATCCCCATTATCTTCCCCCCAGACTGACCCCAAGAGGCTGAAGAAGGACCTCCCGAAGGCCATCAAAGGCATGAAGGCGGAGGACCGTATCGTGGTGATCGGGACGTCACGCCAGCCCTTTGACTGCGAGCTGAAGGCTCTGACGGGCTGCTACCAGAAGATCGTCCTCATCCCGCGTCCGGACTACGCCTCACGATTCTGTAAGTTTCACTTTGTACTGGAAATTGAAGTTTGTGCCAAAGACATAAGTCCTAATTTCAGGCACCTACCACACATTGGTTTAATGAAAGTAAAAATTGGTTACTGTAAATGCAGAAACTTTCACGGTGGTTTGTGTGGCACTTCACTGCGAACTTAAAACCACCGCAACATTTTTCCTTGGCAGTAACAGAATACAGTGCATGGTGCTACCGCAAACTTAAAACCACCTTGAAATCTCCCGCTACACGAAATTAAATCCCAGCAAACTTCAATGGATTTACAATTTGTTACAGCCTTATATTCACCCAGAATACGTATTTGGGGAGGCATAAACCTCAAATAATCTATCAACTGCACATTGTTGCTCAGAGGAATGGACGACTGGCTGACCAAGTGAATAGATATCAAATTAGACTCACCAGGGTTTTTTTGTTTGACAAGGGAACATGTTCTGAGATTGTCAACCATGCCAATGTCATCCCTGTCCTTGGTGCTGATTGGTTAATGCATTTGGTTGCATAGTTTAATTGGCTGTTACTCCCTCTGTTCTTGGTGCTGATTGGTCAATGAATTTGGATGCATAGTTTGATGTGATTGGCTGTTAGTCCTCTGTTCTTGGTGCTGATTTGTGGATGAATTTGGATGCCTGGTCTTATTGGCTACACAATACAAGAGTTACACAAGTGACTGGATAGCCTGATAGGATAGGCTGTTACCACCTCTGTTCTTGGTGCTGATTGGCTACTACACATAATATTATTGTGCTACCCGATTGTTGACGGTAGTCCACCTTCATTCATTGTTTTTAGAAATGGAATTTAGGGATATCAAGTTAACAGACGGTGGTTTCAAAGTGAAATTTTAAAAACATTCCAGTTATTTTCAAAATATTGCACTATCCCTCAACCAGATATCCCTAAATACCCTGTTTTTTTTTAAAACAACAGATATAGGTTACCTACAGATAAAGGTGAACTAGTGTTACATTGAATACTGTTTGCTTCCAGTGATGTGGCAGTCCATGATCCAGAAGGGCCAGGGGATCCTCACCAACCACCTGGATGTGAGCTCCCTGTCCAAGGTGACAGACGGGTACACACCTGCGCAGATGTGGACAGCTATACAGCAGGTGCTGACAGACAGGCGCATCCAACAGGTGAGACACCTGCGGCTAAATGTTAGGAATTCAACTACTGTATCTGCACAGTCCTTCAGCTCAAGTCCTTCCTGCATCTTATGGTGCATAGGGTGGCACCTATTTCCATTTCAATAGCCCTTGGGCCACACAACTTTGCACAATCGTTACACCAGGGGGCTAGTCCACTAGTACTGGTCTGCGTGTTCAACTACAAATGTACCATACTCTTCCCCAAATGCTGATTGCTAAGCAGAGAAAGCAGTATATACCATTTTTATAGTGATTGGTATGACTCGGCCAGGGATTGAACTCACGACTTATCGAATGCAAAACTCCACTTGGTCATTGCACAATAAGAAAGGTTCATTTATTCAAATGGTAATTTATATCCGCCCTTACCACTAATTTGATGTAATGATGGAGTTTGTTTAACAAAAATGTTAACAGGAATTGTTATACTAGAATTGATTGATTAAAAAGGGAAAAATTTGTTTCTTCTCTTACAGTTATCCAAGAGGCCGCTAACATCTGTGGAGTTCATCAGTCCGTTGGCCAGGATAGATCCTATCTACAAGGAAGAAGAGGAAGCCTTCAAGGTATGGTATACTCTTAACTTTCACTCTCTATGTTCTATTGTAGTCCCAGCTGGGTGGTTTCTTTTCTTACATTACAGATAACCTGATGCGCAGTAGTAATGAATTAAGTTATGCTATAAAAGCAACTTACTTTTATTTTCAAACATCAGACTTCAGTTTAGCTCAATTTTAACAACAAACTCTTTGATTTGCATCTTTGACCTTTCTCAAGAACTGTTTTCCATATTGAACCTCTTGTATCATTAGTATACGGTCAAGCATAGTGCAGTTTTTCCAGAAAGGAGTCGACATACTTAATGATTTTCTGAATTAGGACCACCCTAATTTTTATGACAAAGAGAAAAAGAGGTTTGGAAGAGAATTACTGCACCACCTGTATAGCTAGTCAGAAAATAAGAGGCTAGCTTCAGTCTTAGCTGTGTTGAACCCATAGGACTGGTTTGAGATCACCCCCCTTTCTAAAGCCAAGGCTGCAGCCATGGCAGAAGATGACGAGGATGATGAAGACGACAAGAACAAGAAAAAGGGCAAAAAGAAATAGACAGGATTAGGCAGGCTCAGATGTGATTGGTCAGGCAGGTGGTTACCATAGTTACCAAAAGTTCTGGGTTTTGATTGGCTCAAAGTTTAGAGCCAAGTTATTTCAGGTTCTTAGTCAGTTGTTCTGGTGATGTTGTCCTCTTGAAGAGGCGTTTGTTTGTACTTATTAATAAGCCTTTTCTGTTGTACACTGGTCAGTCTATAAAAAGGCTTTATATTTGGTCATTCTCTCAAAGTCTTCCTAGCCTGATATCTATTTTTTTCTAGCTCCATCACTCCTTTAATCACTTACCTGCAGAATAGCCTGCCACCTATTAGTAGAGAAATTTTTGGCGTATGAATATTCATCTAACATATAGGCAGTGACCCAGTCCTCATAATGGCATGGTGATGGGTTTGGAACAGGCGTTCAGAAGAAATGCAGGACACATGGATCAAACCTGTTCTGGGCAGAAGCAATCATTGAAGCAAACTGGAGCTAGAATGAGGATATTCCAGGTTATAGTCATGTTGGGCTATATCACTGACAACCTTGACACTGTGTTTAAAATCTTACAATTAACACTGCCAATTAGGAACTCTGAAATGTCTGTACTTTTCAGGAAGTAACGTTTTATTCCTCCATTTTTCAGAGTTGGAATGAGAAAACTCCGCTGGGGAAGAAGAGGGCAAAGGCTGCCAAAGGGGATGATGATGAGGACGGGGGAGGGGGGAAGGGAAAGAAAGGCAAAAAGGGCAAGAAGAGTGGGAAGAAGGGAAAGAAGAAGAAGAAGAAGTAAATGCCACGTCACCCAGGATGAGATTAACACTGTGTATAGTATACATACTCCTTATAATTTGTATATCAAGCTGTACTATATCATTAATGTTACTGTGGAGATAAATGCAGTGGGGTTTAACCATTTACAGAAACTCCAAGTGAGACAGGAAATAAAATAAAAACTTGTAGTTACTAAGCTTTGTAGAGAAATCAACTTTGATGATTAAAAAATTAGAAAAAAATTCTTCATATAGGCGAAGAAAAGTTAAGACCTATTAGCTATATACTGGGCGTGGGTGGTGAACTATTGTGACTGTCCCCTATTGGTATGTTTGTAAAATGATGCATACATCTCTGCAGTTTTGTTATGAATTGATGGAGGTAAAATGCTACTCTATGTGAGGCCAACATTGTTGTTCCTTCACCCTGATTGTAATTCCTGATTAAAAACAATGTGTTTGCACAACTAACTTTGTGTTAAGCATGACTTATTTTGTATTATTATACACTTTAAAACACTAACATGTAAGGCTACACCAAATGAATGTGACTGCATTCAACAGACCAAGAATCAAGCCATGTCAGAACATAGTGAAACAGCTCTCCAGAATTTGTTCTTTCTCATCTTCTTTAAGTTTTGAATCGACTTTTACGTCATATGACATTTATTTAGTATCTGTTTTCTGATATTCTTTTCCAATTTAAGTCGACCATTTTTTGCATGGTGAAATTTGATGCACGCCCAGAAATCATCCATAATATGAACAAATCAATATCACATTAAACATGGAAACAATCGTTGTGTTTGTTTTGTCAACGACGCTTCCGGGCTGGGGCCTTTTGTAGCAGGGCTGATCGATGTACTCAATGACATGTCCTTGATGCACACTCGAATGTAAGCAGGTGTAACCATGTGAGATATGTGAGAAATATCCATTTTCTATACGATTTGAAACAAGGTTATAATAAACTCGTATCATAGCACAAGTTCTAGAAGTAGAATGACTTGCTTGTTTGTTGACTTCTGACATGCTAAGGAATGCAACCTGAGATACTCGCTCATCCAGGTATTCTAAGCAAAGGGTCATAGGTGACACTGAGTAACCATTTTGGCAGAGAAGCACCTGAGATAGAACAACTGCTTTGTCATGAAGGCTGTGGCCATGCTCGTCGGTTCGGTGATTGGAACCATCTTCTTCGAACAACAGGCCTGTTTCAGTTTGTTATATTCAAAGATACTGTTTACAACGTGCATGTTTGCAACTCCTATTTGACTAGGAAGGGAATAGCCAGACTGCCTCTGTTCTTTAACTACATCTGATGTTTTTTTAACTTCAAAATCCAAATCCACACCAAGTCTTACTAAATATCTATGGGAGAGAAACGGTTGAGGAATGCATTTTATAATGTGCATGCAGTACTAACTTGACAGTGTGTTCTTATAATTGAGTAATTTGGTAAAAATGCAATTAGAATGTGAATTCCTCGGAGTTGAATCTGGAGACCCTATCTACGGTTCAAGGTAAGGGGGCAATCCAGTGCACTTGCAATGATGTTAGTAGGTCTGTTGTCTGTTGTGGTCTATTGGGTTTAAGTTGCTGCTCTATTGGCAAGTCTAAGTACTAGTATTTCCCTGCTCCTGCAGTCCCCTGGTGGTCCAGTGAGGGTGACAGGAGAGGTGCAAGGACTGACTGAAGGACCACATGGCTTTCATGTGCATGAGTTTGGGGACTATACAAATGGTAGTCTTTTTAATCAAGTGACCATTTAGCATGCCCTTTTACTAGATGTACTGGACTTAACCTAAGTCATTTGTCAAGATTATATTTAAGCCAAATGTTTGCAAAAGCTAGATTAGAAATGGCTTTGATACGTATGACTTTTACCCTTTGGACGTCTTGCATTGTAATATAGGTTGCACCAGTATGGGTGCCCACTACAACCCCATTGGCACAAACCACGGTGGTCCCAATGATGCTGTAAGGTCAGTGTTGAGTAATTATAAACAAAAGATCACAAAAGTATAAATGGAAAAGACAGAGCCAGTCAACTTAGACTATAACTTTCTTATCTGCCATGATGCCTGTGATTTGATCGTCAGTTGTCAATACTGAAAAAAGATGTATAATCAGGTGGCCACAAAAAGACTGATATAATTTTTTTATAACAGGATCTTTTATGTATAGCATATCTATCATCAGTAATACGTTTGTGAAGTTTATACATCCAGGAATATAATGAATAGATGAAAGTGGAATCTCTTCTTCTGGATAAATCAAATTTAATTCAGACGTTTCAAACAAGAAGTATTCCTTATTCCGCAGAGTTGTAAACTTTTATTTCACTGAAGAAGAACGACGGATGTCGTTTGAAACGTCTGAATTAAATTTGATTTATCCAGAAGAAGAGATTCAACTTTCATCTAATTATCATCAATAATGTTCGAGATTGCTGAGAAATTCTTTTCTGAATAAAGATTTAGAATCTGAATTCATGGAGACTATATTTGTGTGAGTAAATACCTGTTTCACCTTGCCTAGGCATGTTGGAGACCTAGGTAACATCGTCGCCAATGTCGCAGGCGTTGCCCAAGTGGACATCACAGACAACCAGTTATCCCTGTATGGGGCAGACTCCATCATCGGGAGGGGCGTGGTGGTAAGACAGACCAGAGAAATAATTTATTCCAATTCAAAATGAATCACCTGATACATATTCTCCCTTAGGAACATTTCATTCATTCATTCATTCATTCATTCATTCATTCATTCATTCATTCAAGTAAATCATCAATGAAATATGGAGGACAAAGTTTAAGTTGACAAGGACAACAGGAAGGGTGGTTGGTCATTGATATGTTTATATCTCAAAGTGAAGGCATTGTAAACAAACTTCCCTAAATGTCTTAGATCAAACTAATAGTGGAACCTGTCATTAATTCTTTGAACTTGAGCGGGTCACTGTAAATATATGTAAATATCAACGCCATTCAGGATACGATCCCTGTATGTCTACTATGTTGGTATAATATATCATAAAGGACTTGAAGAATTGCATAGGGCATTTTATTGGCAAAGAATCTTCAATAAGGAGGGATGATAACCTATCAATATAATGTATGTCTAAATGCACATTATATTGATCATGATACCCGCAGGTGCATGCTGATGAGGACGACCTTGGGAAAGGCGGCCACGAGTTAAGCGATACCACCGGGAACTCTGGAGGACGTTTAGCATGCGGTATCATCGGCATCACCAAGTAGTGATTTGGCCACCTATGGAGCTCTTCAACTGGCTACAGAGTGAAACAAAAGTTGTGCCTTATCGTATGACACGCCACGTGCTAAAACTACTACAGTACCAGATGTTAAAACTTAACTGCAACAATAAAGATAGTTTCTGCAAGGACACTGTTGTGTCTGTATACGACTTTGTGTCCGGTGCTGTCCAGTTCTGAAATGGTAGTTAGTAATACGGTAATAGTCGTATGAACCTAGCAAGAAGAAAAGACGTAATGTTCGTTCTGACATGTTTACAGCCTCTCAGTCTGTGTATGATTTGCGTTGTAAATCAGAATAAACTGGCTGCATGCTCTTGGAACTATTTCTGTTTTTAATCCTCACTACATTCACTCATCCTTTCTGTAGACTAGTCTCCTTGTGCACGTCATTCTCTTGTTGTTGTTTTTCTGCTGATGAAAAACGTGAGACGATTTAGAGTAGACATGACATGAGAGAAGCTATACCATAACGCAACTCAAATCGACCTAGGTTAAAAACGTCAAGTTGATACTCAGGTGTGATACAGGACTGATATTTTTTTTATAAATACAATGTCACAATGAAGCAAAAAAAGTCTTAAGTTTGCTAAAAAAAGGTGGACTGTTTGCAGCAAATTATAAATCACGATGTAATACTAGTATTTCACCAAAGCAGACCTATCAGGCGACGGTGGGTATGGAGAGATGATTGCGTAACGTTGAGGAGTTATTCTAAGCTCGATCCAATCAAATGCTCCCTGACAGTTGATTGTATTAGTCTAGTCTACACCTGTCGGGCTTACATTCAGATCACGGGTTGACCGTAAACACAACGAGAAACTGCCGACTTGTGACGACCATTCTGTCCTGACAGGTACGATATTTTCTTGCTTATGTCTTGCATCTCATACAACTGTGCTTACTTAGACTTGTACATGTTGTTCACCTTGTATTGCCTAGTTGTAAGGGACGTGCTTGGTCGTGACCTTGACTTCGAAGGCGTCCCTTACAGAATTCGTGGGACAGCCTCAGATCTTATAGTATGTGCGACGAACCAGGGACAAACAGAGCCAGAGCTATATAGAAGGCGTCTGTATTCTCTCTCTCTCCAAAGCAGAACTGAGTACAGTGGAAGCCGCTTAATTCCACACCCAATTTGCCAGCGAATTCCGTGCAATTAGCCGGGCGTGTGCGATAATGCGGAGTTGGTCATTTGGACCGCATCACCAAGGTCGTAGGGGCCGAGAGGTGGTATGGGAGGTAGTACAACGCACAGTTTATTTACGTGTTACAGTAGTGCTGTACCTGTTGTGCTCCGGACGTTATATACATGTCTTCACGAAACATCGTACTGCAATGCACTTGAAATCGAAACTAAAAGTAAGTTACTGTATGCGTTATGTAGCTGACTGATCACGAAACTAAAGCACTGCAACACCGAAGGCGAGTGTTGTCCGTCTGTAGGCCCCGAGTCGCTGTGTTGTTTCCGACTAGCTGCCAAGAACATAAAACCACTGCATAAGTATTTCCCCGCGACCCTAATTACAGTAATTATTTGTCTGCCAAATCGAAATGCGGGCTTTGACGACCTTTAGCGGGCGGGCGTCTCTTCATGGTGCCAACCCCACAATATCGCTTTCTTTTGATCCCAATAACAATTTCATACAGGTTGTCAGTATAGCGACTTCACAAAGGCCGTGTTCGGCTTATTTGTACCGCGTCTGACGATTTTTAGCACGCATTTTCAGTCAACTTGTTGACGATGTTTGACAAATTTTCGTGCAATTATCCGGCGTTGGTGATTTTTGTCGTGCAGATAAGCGAAGTCACTAACAATGGAGAGAATGGGAGACGGTTTTGGATTTTGGGATTCCGTGCAATTACCCGAAGTGTGCGTTTATCCGAGGTGCAATTAACTGGCTTCCACTGTACATGGGTTCTATTTTCTTATTTATATGTTTCCTATACGCCTACACACATATTTCTCAGAAAAAGGTAACGTTATATTCTTTTCCTTAGAGAACTAGAGTTCGGCGACCTCATACCTCCATGAAATTTAGAGCTTTTGTTAATTTCATGCAAATGACTTAACATTAACATGATTTATGCATGGTGTTTTTCATCATTGAATAATGTACAGTACACATGTCACAAGTAAAATTCCCAATTCAAATCATTAATCATTAAGCTGTTTTGCAATTTGTGCATAGATTATGCAAATAAGTTCCTCATTTGCATATTTGATATCTGCATATGTTCCACCGATTATAATTAACAAGTGCTACATTTATCGAAGTCCAGTTATTGCAAACAATGGAATTATATAATTTCCTCATTAATTATGCAAACTAAGTCCTTATTTGCATAAAATGCATATCATTATGAACATCTTTGCCTAAGCTACCTGCATACCTAAAATGCAGGCAATCCGCCGTTCCTTTCTGCAGTAATCCTCTTTGGAGTGTCTTGACAAAAAGGCTCCTGCAGTTCCTCAATTAAATGTTAGGGGACTGAAACTTGCCCCACTTTGCCATGACGCTTAAAGCTATCTACCATCCAAATGTCACGACCATATCACGTACGGGACAAGAGATACATTGAAAAAACTGCTATGATAGAATATTTTCATTAATTTTGCAAATGTACTCCTATTTTGCATAATTAGTACTTTATCTTGTACAACATTGTACCTACATACCAAAAATCATGAAAATCCGTTGTTCCCGTCTTGAGTTATCCTCGTCAGAAGTTTTTGACAAAAAAATGCCCTGCTATCCCAAAACTAGACGCTAGGGGGCCCAAACTTATGTCATTTTTTTCCTGAGCACAAGAGCTATCTAATACTTAAAAATCTTGACCATAGCATGTTCAGAACACCGAGATAGCAAAACCGGAAGTTTCACTGCAGTACCAAGGCCACACACCAGGGGGCCCAAAATTGACCTTGACCTTCGTCTTCCCAACCCCTACCCACATACCAAATATCATCGTAGTCCATCAATAGGTTCTCAAGTTATGATGTTCACAAATATGCGGACACACAGACACACAGACACACACACAGACAGACACACTCAAAACTATACCTCCATTTTTCATGGAGGTAATGAATGTACCTTTTTCTGAGAAATATGTTTGTAGGCGTATAGGAAACATATAAATACGGAAATAGAACAGTCTTTACATCATCATGACATCATCAATGACTTAAACTTCTATGGTCATTTGTGGTCAGTCCCTGGGTATACCAAATATGGTTGTGTCCCCAGAGAGATGAGCCCCCCCCCCCCCCGCAAGAAAGGTGATTTGGCTGTCTTCGGGTCATATAATAGTCAAATGGCTACTCGGCCTTTTTCTCAGAACAGAGCAGGGCAAAAGTGACTTACCCAGTCTTCTAACATGACGATCTTGGAAAGTACAAGGAACTTAGCTAAATTACAATAGTAGTACAGGGGCACCCTGTTACATAACGCCACATATTACACCATGTCTTGATGGCATAGTAGCCGCGTACATTCAAAGGAGATTATAATTGCCATTCCCATTTACCGTTTACGCCTCTTCCGTTGGGCGGGTGCAGGCCAGCCCTAGTCTGGATACCACACCCCAGCCCGATCTCAATGGATACCACACCCCAGCCCGATCTCAATATCTATCGTGCAGGGGTCTGGCAGGATGACTGTAGAAAGGCTCTCGAAGGCCCTTGATAAGAGGGAGGGAAAAAAATAGACAGGACAACAGGACAAGTAAGAATTTTTGTCAATTTTAAAACACATACAAAACTAGAGTTCGGCGACCTCATACCTCCATGAAAATTTAGAGCTTTTGTAAATTTTATGCAATTAATTAGCATTAACATAATTTATGCTATCCAGCTTCCACAGTTCAGGCTCGACTTCAGTCCAAATAAACTCCCTTGATATTCCAAGATTCCATATAGAGCAACAAATTCCAACAAGAACAGGCATAAACCTCGTTGTTATAGCCAGAGAACGTTCCTGCCCGTACAGTAACACTGTGTATATTGTTTTGGCTGAAACGTCACCTCTGTGACCTCTGGAGCACTGAGCAGATGGCCAGTGAACTTCCTGTGTCACAGGGACCGGAAGTTACTTTCTGGAGTTGGTAGTGAGGCAGGGATTTGACCTCAATGACCTCTGGAATGCCATGACTCTACAGTGACCTTGTACCACAGAGCAGAAATCTATTTCCGGAGCTCCCTGACTGTTTATGTTGCATTAGTGATACCTTTCTCAAGTAATTTTGCCTCATGACATTGGGATTGATAGACACAGAAGACCCTTGTTAGCATAATTTATGTGAATTTATTATCTCTTGCCACATCACATGCTGGGAAAAATGTCCCCATTAATTATGCAAATTAAGCCCTCATTTGCATAACATGTATATCATTATGAACATATTTGCCTAAGCTACCTGCATGCCTAAAATGATGGAAATCCATCATTCCTCTCTGCAGTTATCTTCTTTGCAATGTCTTGACAAAAATACCCCTGCAGTTCCAACATTAGATGCTAGGGGGCTGAAACTTGGCCCACGATGTCATGACCCTAATAGCTGTCTACCACCCAATTGTCAAGATCATATCATTTCCGGGACAGGAGATACATTGAAAAAACTGCTATGATAGAATATTCTCATTAATTATGCAAATGTACTCTAATTTTCAATGATTAGTATTTTATCTTGTACAACATTGTCTAAGGTACCTACGTAACAAAAATCGTGAAAATCCGTTGTTCCCTTCTTGAGTTATCTGCTTCAGAAGTTTTTGACAAAAATGCCCCTGCTATCCCGAAACTAGACGCTAGGGGGCCCAAACTTATGTCACTTATTCCTGAGCACAAGAGCTATCTAACACCCAAAAATTGGGACCATAGCTTGTTCAGAACACGAGATAGCAAAACCGGAAGTTGCGCTGCAGTACCAAGGATAGCCGCTAGGGGGCCCAAAATCCAATCACTTCCAGCTTTTATCACACCCTACCAATATACCAAGTATGAAACCAATCCATCCAGCCGTTCTTGAGTTATCTTGTTGACAGACAGACAGACAGACAGACAGACAGACACACAAACGCAGGGTAAAATATAACCTCCATGACATTTCATGGAGGTAACAAGAAAGTCAGAAAAAGGATGTGTCAAACTACCCACGATAGTCAGTGGTCCGTCGTGCATACAAGATAGTTAACATAGAATTATACATCAATAGATCCATAGATTGACTCGACAAGAGGGAAGTAGGGGATCACAATCACAGCTTTCCCCTGTCGGCCCTCGCCCAATGTGATGAGGTACACCACAAAGTCAAAGAAAAAAAGTTGGCCCTCGAACTTAAGATATATTGGAGCATACAATCATTACAGAACTATAGCGCTGCTATAAATATTATAGTATTCAAAACGGTTCCTCAGTATTGTTCATGTGATTCTCAGTAGACACCTTCGGTTTCAATACTCCTTCACAAGATAATGCCCTTCATTACTCCTTTCTCTCCTAGTTCGACTTGCTTTTCTATTTCTATTTTACGAACTTTCAGTAGTAGCAAAAGATCAACAAACTGCCGTATAAAGACATTTCGATTGTGACATTCTCTCGCTCGTTTTGTCACTTTTTTTCAAGTTCAACGTCATATTGCCACAACGAACTCGATCTGGGCCCATTTCGAGCAGCTGGGTTACTCTATCCGGTGAGTGAACACATTTTCAGGTTATCCTACTGCAAAACATCGGGACCACATGTCTAGAAAGGGAGGAGTCGTGCTATTTGGTCATTGGCTCCATTTTGCCTAAGGCCTTGCAAAAATGTTGTGTTTCCTGTTTCAGTCCTGAAAAAAATATGGTCGGTCGGTAGGTAGGGATTATCTTTCTTTTTTTTTTCTTGTAATTCTTTTTGGCTGGCCCAAACTCTGGTGATACATATTTCAATAATGTGCCACTTAAGAGATCTCGTTGGAGAGCAGGTTTATATATCCTAGGTACGAATAGGTATGCTAAAGAGACTTAGTTGAAGAACAGGTTTTTCTATCCAAACTATGAATTAAGATGCAATCAAACAAGACGATGTCGATGCAAATGAGTTAATCAGCTCTTTGAATTACTGTTGTTTTGTGTGTGTGTGTGGGGGGGGGGGTCCCATGTGGAGTGATGTGGAGTGATGTTAATCAAATTTCAATCATATCCTAAACAAGATTTTTCTACACACAGCAGCGTTCACCCCAAGGCCTTTCAGCTTTTGAAAATTGAAGTAAGACAGTTCATAAAATGATTTGTTCTTAAAATTGTATTACTGCAGGTTAGGACTTTCACGTTGATGCCAAAGTCCTCATCAACTGCAAACCAATCATCGCGTTTTGTAAGACCCATCGAGGCGACCATACCTCTGACAGTGAGCAGACTAGTTCGCACAGTAGGATAAGAAAGGTTTTTGGTTCACAGGCCAGATACTCACAACAGACAGCAGACGTTTCGGTGACAGTCTGTCACCTTTCTCATAGCAATACTGACTTCTACATACTGGTTTAATTTCACAGTACGGCTAGGTGTCTTTGCTAGCAATGCGGTCCAAAACATAAAGTATTGTCATATCCACAAGTATAGATATTGTCCATCAGCAATCCAGCAGTTCGTTCAGCATTAGGCAACCTCACTAAAATGGTCCACAGCTTGAAAATGATCATGAAATGCTTTATGTTTCTCATTTTCATGCAACTATTTACAATATTGGGTGTTTCCCTTCCAACCAGATGTTATGTTAAAGATGGTCGTCTCACTGAGATTCATTGCCCACGTTCCAACATAACCCGTCTACCAGCTAAACCACCGCGCTTCTTGCAAAATATATTCCTTCAGCAAAATCGCATCGAAACCATCCATGACTTATCTGGCTTTCCCTTTGTCAGCAAGATGAATCTCAGCCATAATCTCATCAAAATATTCCCATGGGAATCTTTGAAACAAATGAAGAGCCTTCAGATACTTGATTTATCTCATAATCGGATAACCTCCGTTAGGCTTGACCTGGTCACAGAAGGTGCGACGGGTCTATATACGGTGAACATGGCCTGCAATCGGCTGATGGCCTTCTCTTTGGCAAACCTGGTCAATCCTTCTCTAAGCCGTACCATATACCAGCATACAGAAGGAGGGATGAGGTATATAAATGGTAATCCGATTCTCTGTGACTGCCGCATGTCCTGGTTGGCAGAAATGGCCCTCGCGTTTCACAAGTGTTGGCCACTCACTTGTACACCTGAAGTCAGAAAGGGGCTGCTTTTTGACGACTTTATTGTCAACCGTTTGCCTAAATGTAGCGGTCCTGAAAGCCTAAAAGATGCCCCGCTACACGAGGCAAACTTAAATGTCTGCCCAGCAAAAGAAGAAAAAGTGACCGGAAAACAACTTACCATATTAGAAAATACCACGACATACTTCGTCAGCATTTCTGTACCACTTCTGCAAGCCGAAAGGAACCAGACCAAATTCACTCGACAACATCTGACTCTGATAAATAACACCACGAAACAGCTTAATGTATCATTAGCTGCCCAAAGCGAGTCTAAAGCTACGCATACCTCAACAGTGTTTGTGACCACTACAGTTGTTTTCGTTTTACTTGTAGGGGTGGCTGGTGCTGTAGTCACTAAAAAAAGGTCATCCTAAACCAACAGAATTATGAATATCAGTTCAGTTCAGTTTATTGATAACAGCAGTCTTGCAAGTAGCCGGGGCTCCTTGAACTGCACTGGAGTTTATGATAAATAAGGCATTACCATCTTAGCAGCATACATTCTCTTGTTCTAAAAACATATACAAACATTTACAAATCTTAAAAGACAATCTGTATATGCCAAGTATTGGTTAAAATAAGACGGAATAAAAGTCCGGGGGAAGTATTCTCCCTTAGTCTCTATCATGTCTATGTACGGTGCTGCCTCTAGCAGCAGAGCATGCTGGGATCATCAGCCAGTGGCTTTATGACACACTTTTTAAAAGTTCAAGGTAAGGGATTGGCGGGTTTTTGCAGCGTGATGTACGGCAGAATTGGGACAGACCAAATCAACATTGTCATATGGAATATCGGAAGGTGCAGACGGATCTGACAGAAATCCAACATCAACCAGCGTCCTTAAACGTGTAAACGCTGTCTACGAAAGTGATTACTAGTATTTCTCTCAGTTGTCCCTAGGACAACACCCTATTCCACAGATGACAGGTCCTAACGAATTGTCAGGAATTACGAACGTATCGACGCACGACAATCCAAACAATATCATTGTCCTTGCTGACCCAACCCAGAAAGACAGGGCTTGCAATATAATTCAGACATAGGTATACGGTAACTTAGCGAAGAAACAATCCCTCAAATCGTAAGTAAACTAACAACGCCATGACAGAATCTACCCGCTACCGTGACAACATCGATCGACAAACAAGACACCATGTACGAGAGAATCATCGGTAACTGTCTAGCTGAACATTGCCGCCTGGAATCCACCGAGAATGCCATTAGTTACGGTACGAATGCACCGTACCGTAGAATGTCCAACGATCGGCAGAACTCCGTTACTTCACGTACAGAAGCAGAAACAAGTATGTTAACTTTATACACCACTTACAACAGGTTAAGCATCAAACGTTTTACATTGCAGGAACCCAGGACATGTGAGGCAAAATTTACAGGGTACATTCTCTGAAACATAACTAGTGTTCATAGGGGTGAAGCCCTATTATGAGATGGCGTTTATGAGTTGTTGGATTCAATAATACTTCAGAGGTGAAAGTGATTGAGTTCTGTAGACTAGTCTACTCGCACACGTCATTCTGCTCATGAACGACTTGGGAAGATAATTAGACTCCTGAAGATATCATGCGGAAAGAAAACCACAAACTCAAATCGACCGAAGTGGCTCAGCTTTAAGGGGTTAAAGAACTAATATTTTTGTCAAATGACACAACGAGGCAAAAAAAGTCTTAGGGTTGAATCTATTGAAAACAAAGGTAGACAGTCTGGAGCTAAATCTGAATTAGTATCTTAGAAAAAGTGTAATATTGCGCCATACCAGACCTATTATCTGTCGGTGGGTGTAGAGAGATGATTGCTGTGCCTGATCAACTGTGTCGTGCGTCATTCCAAGCTCGATCCAATCAAATGCTCTCTAACAAGTTCGTTTTATTAGCCTAAAGCTATTTTAGACTCAAATCACGGGACAACAGTGAACACAACGAGAAACTTTTGACATGTGACGACCATTCTGTCCTGACAGGTACGATAGTTTCTTGCTTATGCCATGCAACTTTTACAACTGTTCTTGTTGCTAACCCTATAGTGCCTAGTGACATAGGTCAGCAAATTTCCTTGCTGTTCATGTAGCCGGGTACGTTTATATATGGAGGAGTTGCTGGCCCCTTAAACGTGCTTGAGGCGTATCCTCGAACATGGTGAAATTATGTTATTTTTTTAATTGAAATATTATCCAAAGCTGGATTTTTTTCACACAAAAAGATTAACTCCAAAGCCTCTCTGAAGAAAGCCTTTAGGAAACAGCTTTCAGAAATTTCTATCAAGTTTCAAGAATGATTTGTTCTTAAAATTGTGTTACTGCAGGTTAGGGCTTTTACGTTGATGCCAACTGGTATGGTCCCAAACATATTTTCTTTTTACAAAATATTGCCCGGCAGCAATCCAGCAGTTCGTACAGCAATAGGCAACCTCACAAAGTAGACCCACAGCTTGAAAATGATCGTGAAATATTTGATGTTTCTCCCTTTTATGCAACTAATAACAACTACAGTATTGAGTGATTCGTTTCCGATCAGATGTTATGTTAGAAATGGTTGGTTAATTGAAATTTGTTGCCCACGTTCAAACATTACTAGTCTACCGGCTAATCCACCACGCCTCTTGAACAATATGTTCCTTCAGCAAAATCGCATCGAAACCATCCATGACTTATCTGGCTTTTTCTCTGTCACCAAAATGAATCTCAGCCATAACCTCATCAGCATATTTCCACGGGAATCTTTAAAACAAATGAGTAGCCTTCAAAATCTTGATTTATCTCATAATCGGATAACCTCTGTTAGGTTTGACTTGGTCACAGAAGGTGCGACGGGACTATATAAGGTGAACATGGCCTACAATCGGCTGATGACCTTCTCTTTGGCAAACCTGGACAATCCCTCCCTAAATAGTGCGAGGTTGATGAACAACCGTGAAGTTTACTTGCTTAAAAGTAGAGGGTTAAGGTATATAAATGGTAACCCGTTTCACTGTGACTGCCGCATGTCGTGGTTGGCAGAAATGGCCCTCACGTTTCACCAGTGTTGGCCTTTCACTTGTACACCTGATATCAGGGAGGGTCTGCTTTTTAACGACTTTCTTGTGAATGGCTTGCCTGAATGTAGCGGTCCTGAAAACCTACAAGATGTCCCGCTACACGAGGCAAATTTATCGGCCTGCCGAAAGGAGAAAGAAGAAAAGGTGACTGGTACACAACTTCCGATATTAGAAAAGACCAAGGCACATTACTTCAATATTTCTGTACCACTTCTGCCAGCCCAAAGAAACCAGACTGAGTCCACATGCATCCTACAACACCTGACGATGGTAGATAACACAACAAAGCAGCTTAATGTACCTGGCCAAAGTCAGTCTAAAGCTAAGAATCCCTCCACAGTGGTTGTGAATACTAAAGGCGCTATCATAATTTCCAGCATAGTTGTTTTCGTTTTACTTGTAGGGGTGGCTGGTATTGTATTCATTAAAATGTCATCCTAATCAAAGAGAATAATGAATATCAGGACGGACCAAACCAAAACACAGAATCATCAGAAGTTGCAGAATGATCTGACACAAGTCCTGAATCAACCAGCGTGCTCACACGTACAGACTCAGTGCACGAAATATAAAGGGACGGTGACGTCAACCCCAAATCGACCGAAGTGAATCAGCTTTAACTGGTTACAGCATTGGTATTTTTGTCAAATGATACAACGAAGCAAAAAAGTCTTAAGTTTGAATTCGTTGAAAACAAAAGTAGACAGTCCAGAAGCTAAACGTCAATCACAATCTTAGAAAAAGTGTAATATTGCGCCATGCCAGACCTATCAGGTGTAGGTGGGTGTAGAGAGATGATTGCTGTGCCTGATCAACTTTGTCGTGCGTCATTCCAAGCTCAACCCAATCAAATGCTCTCTGACAAGTTCATTGTATTAGTCTACAGCTGCTTTAGACTCAAATTACGGGATGACAGTGAACACAACGAGAAACTGTTGACTTATGACGACCATTCTGTCCTGACAGGTATGACATTTTCTTGCTTATGTTGTGCATTACTAGAGGTTGATACCGGTATACTATACATACCGGTAAAAAAAACGTTTTTTTGGCCGGCCAGAAAAAACGGACCTGAAAAGTAGACCGAATATTAGATCGATTTGAAAATAAATAGATTAAGGCCGGCAGGCGTTTTGGGGCTTACCGGCCCAAGAAAATTACAAAACCGAAGTAGGGGAGAGTTGATTGATAGTCATTCTTACCACGTTTCTATAGTCAAACTTAGTCTAGGGTATTATTACATGAATCCAGGTTTTTAAAACGCCAATAGAAGTCGGATAATTTACATAATTTCGAAATGAGAGATGATTGCTGTGCATTCACGAGTTTTCCCAGACGGTTAGGTCCAGGTTCAGGTCCGGACTTTGATATGATCCTATGGACCTGAGCCTGGACCGTACCTGGACCTGAATTTTCCGTACCGGTACCCACCCCTAGTCCTTACTGTATATTTCATATGGAGGGGTTGCTGGCCCTATTAACGTGCTTGAGGCGCCTCCTCGAACATGGTGAAATCATGTTATTTTTTTTTTTTTTTCAAAATTGAAATACTACCCAAAGCTGGATTTTTGATACACAAGAACATTAACTCAATAGCCTGCCTAAACCAAGCCTTTAGGAAACAGCTTTTAGAAATTGAAGCAAGTTCCAAGAATGATTTGTTCTTCAAAATTGTGTTACTGCAGGTTAGGACTTTCACGTTGATACCAAAGTCCTCATCAACTGCAAACCAATCAGCACGTTGTGTAAGGCCTATCAAACCGACAAATTCTCAGCCAGGGAGCATGTCATACTTCGAAACATTTCGGATTTCATACCATTCGCAGAAGTTGGTACAGTAGGATAACAAGATTATTTACTTACAAGCCAGATATTTACAACAGACCGCTAATGTTTTGGTGACCGTCTTTCAGACAGGGGTTAGGACTTTCACGTTGATGTCAAAGTTGTCATCAACTGCAGACCAATCACCGCATTGTGTAAGATCTATCGAAGCGACCATTCCTAGATCCTCCGACAGTGAGCATTCATACTTCATCATTTCAGACTTCATAACATTCGCACAGAAGGTTCTTCATTTACAAGCCAAATATTTAAAGCAGACAACTGGCGTTTCGGCGACAGACTGTCACCTTCCTCGGGGCAGTACTAACTGGTTCTATTTCGCACTGCAGCTAGTTGTCGCTGCCAATAATACGGTCCCAGGCATAAAGTATTGTCCATCAGCAAGGCTACAGTTTGTGCAGCAACTAGGCAAGTTCACTAAATAGGTCCACAGCTTGAAAATGATCATGAAATATCTTATGTTTCTCACCTTTTTGCAATTAATATCAAATACAGTATTGAGTGATTCGTTTCCGACCAGATGCTATGTAAAAAGTGATGTTGTTACAAACATTTACTGCCCACGTTCAAACATAACCAGTCTACCAGTTAGTCCACCACGCTTCTTGTACCAGGTGTTCCTTCAGCAAAATCACATCGAAACCATCCATGACTTATCTGGCTTTTCATTCGTCTATAAGATGAATCTCAGCCATAATGTAATCACAATATTCCCATGGGAGTCTTTGAAACATATGAAGAGCCTGCATACGCTTGATTTATCTCATAATCGGGTAACCTCCGTTAGGCTTGACTTGGTCATTGAAGGTGCGTCGATTCTATCTACAGTAAACATGGCCTATAATAAGTTGGAGACCTTCTCTTTGGCAAACCTGGACAATCCCTCCCTAAATCCTGCGAAATTCACGTACAAGCGTACAAACTGGCTTACAAAAAGAGGGTACAGATACATATCTGGTAACCCATTTCTCTGTGACTGCCACATGTCGTGGTTGGCAGAAATGGCCCTCGCGTTTCACCAGTGTTGGCCACTCACTTGTACACCTGATATCAGAGAGAGTCTGCTTTATCACGACTTTCTTGACAACGGCTTGCCCAAATGTAGCGATCCTGAAAACCTACAAAATGTCCCGCTACATGAGGCAAACTTAACGACCTGCCCTGCGAAAGAAGAAAAGGTGACTGAAACACGACTTCCCATATTAGAAAAGACCACGACACACCGCAGCAACATTTCTGTACCACGTCTGCCAGCCCCAAGAAACCAATCAAAATACATCCAACAAGCCTTAGAGATAGTAAATAACGCCACAGAATCATCAGTTGGCCCAAATGAGTACAAAACTACACATCCCTCTACTACGACGGTGGCCGTCAACAAAATGTCTATGAACACTGCACAAGCTATCATGATTTCCAGCATAGTTGTTTTCATTGTACTTGTATGGGTGGCTGGTGCTGTAGTCGCTAGAACGGCCATCCAAAACAAACAGAACGATGAATATCGGGACGGACGAAACCAAAATACTGAGCTGTCCCTCGGACAAGACCCTATTCCGCAGATGATAGGCTCGAACGAATTGTCAGAAATTACAAACGTATCGACGTACGAAGATCCAGAAGGCATCATTGCCATTACTAACCCAGTCCAGAAAAGTCAGGCTTGCAAAATGATTCCAACGTATGAGAACACAGAAGGCATCATTGCCCTTGCTAACCGAGTCAGAAAAAGCAAGGCTTGCAAAATAATCCCAACCTACGAGAATCCCGACAGTATAATAGCCATTGCTGACCCCGTCCAGAAAGACAAGGCTTGTAAAATGATTCAGAGGTACCTTAGTGAAGAAACAATCACGCAAATCGTTAGCACGAATCAGTCTAACATCGCCATGATTGAATCTAACCGCTACCGTGACAACATCGATCGACAAACACAAGAAACCATGTACGAGAGAATCATCGCTACCTGTCTGGCTAAACATTGCCGTCTGGAATCCGCCAAGAATGACATTAGTACCGGTACGAATGGACTGTACCGTAGAATATCCAACAATCTGGAGCACCCCGTTACTTCGCGTACAGAAGACGTCTTGTACGGCAGGAGGAACAATGGTGTTTATACACAACTAACACCAGGTTTAGCATCGAGACGTTTTACATTGTAGGAACTCCGGAAATGTGAGGCAGTCAAACGTCATGACGTCTTAGCATCTCATATTTACTGGGTGCAATCTCTGGAACATTCCTACCGTTAGTAGGGAGCCGGGTAAAGCGCTATTTTTTAGAGGACCTTTATAACGTATTGGATTCAATAATACTTGAGAGGAGAAGGTTATTGAGCTATGTAGACTAGTCTTCTTAGCTTGTACATGTCATTCTGCTCATTAACAACTTGGGAAGATTACTAGATCAGATATAACGCGGAGAGAAGTAAAACGACAAACTCAAATCAACTGAGGTGGCTCAGTTTCAAGGCGTTATAGCACTAGTATTTCTGTCAAATGACAGAACGAGTCGAAAAAAGTCTTAGGGATGAATTTGCTGAAAACACAAGTAGACAGTCTGCAGCTAAACGTCAATCACAATCTTAGAAAAGGTGTAAAATTGCACCATACCAGACCTATCAGGTGCAGGTGGGTGTAGAGAGCTAGAGATGATTGCTGTGCCTGATCAACTTTGCCGTGCGTCATTCCAAGCTCGATCCAATCAAAGGCTCTCTGACAAGTTCGTTGTATTAGTCTAAAGCTACTTTAGACTCAATCATGAGACGACAGTGAACACAACGAGAAACTGTTGACATGTGACGACCATTCTATCCTGACAGGTATTATATTTTCTTGCTTATGCCGTGCATTTTTTACACTTGTACATGTACTTTATATATATACTTTGACTTGTTGCTGTTCACCCTATAGTGCCTAGTGGCACATAGGTCAGCAAATTTCCTTGCTGTTCATGTAGCAGGGTATATCTATATATAGTGGAGTTGCTGGCTCTCTTAGCGTGCTTGAGGTACCTCCTCGAATATGGTGAAATCATGTTAGCTTTTTCCTCAAATTTCAAATACTTTACTATCCGAGGCTGGATTTGTTTTGGACACAAGAACATTAGCTCTAAAGCCTGTCTGGAGCAAGCCTTTGTGAAACAGCTTCTAGAAATTCCTATTATTTTCCAAGAATGATTTGTTCTTAAAATTGTGTCACTGCAGGTTAGAACTTTCACGTTGTTGCCAAAGTTGTCACCAACTACAACCAATAACCACGTTGTGTAAGACCTATCGAAGCGACAAATCCTCCGACAGGTTGCATTTCATACTTCGTCATTTCAGAGTTCATAACATTCGCAGAAGTGGACACTAGTTGGTACAGTAGGATAACAAGATTATTTGCTTACAAGCCAGATATTTACAACAGACCGCTAATGTTTTGGTGACCGTCTTTCAGACAGGGGTTAGGACTTTCACGTTGATGTCAAAGTTGTCATCAACTGCAGACCAATCACCGCAATGTGTAAGATCTATCGAAGCGACCATTCCTAGATCCTCCGACAGTGAGCATTCATACTTCATCATTTCAGACTTCATAACATTCGCACAGAAGGTTCTTCATTTACAAGCCAGATATTTACAACAGACAACTGGCGTTTCGGTGACAGACTGTCCCCTTCCGCGGGGCAATACTTACTGGTTCTATTTCGCACTGCAGCTAGTTGTCGCTGCCAATAATACGGCCCCAGGCATAAAGGATTGCCCAGCAGCAATACAGCAGTTTGTACAGCAATAGGCAAGCTCACTAAATAGGTCCACAGCTTGTAAATGACCATGGAATATTTGATGTTTCTCACTTTTTTGCAATTAATATCAAATACAGTATTGAGTGATTCGTTTCCGACCAGATGCTATGTAAAAGATGATGTTGTTACAAACATTTACTGCCCACGTTCCAACATAACCAGTCTACCAGCTAGTCCACCATGCTTGTTGTACGCGGTGTTCCTTCAGCAAAATCGCATCGAAACGATCCATGACTTGTCTGGTTTTTCGTTTGTCTATAAGATGAATCTCAGCCATAATCTCATCACAATATTTCCATGGGAATCTTTGAAACATATGAAGAGCCTGCATACGCTTGATTTATCTCATAATCGGGTAACCTCCGTTAGGCTTGACTTGGTCATTGAAGGTGCGTCGATTCTATCTACAGTAAACATGGCCTATAATAAGTTGGAGACCTTCTCTTTGGCAAACCTGGACAATCCCTCCCTAAATCCTGCGAAATTCACGTACAAGCGTACAAACTGGCTTACAAGAAAAGGTTACAGGTATATAAATGGTAATCCGTTTCACTGTGACTGCCACATGTCGTGGTTGGCAGAAATGGCCCTCGCGTTTCACCAGTGTTGGCCTTACACTTGTACACCTGATGTCAGAGAGAGTCTGCTTTTTCACGACTTTCTTGACAACGGCTTGCCTAAATGTCGCGGTCCTGACAACCTACAAGATGTCCCGCTACACGAGGCAAACTTAAAGGCATGCCCAGTAAAAGAAGAAAAAGTGACCGAGACACAACTTCCCATATTAGAAAAGACCACGACACACAATATTTCTGTACCACGTCTGCCAACCCCCAGAAACCAATCAAAATACATCCGACAAGCCCTAACGATGGTAAATAACACTACAGAACAGATTGCAGTATCATCAGCTGGCCGAAGTGAGTACAAATCTACACATCCATCTACTGAGACGGTGGCTGTCAACAAAATGTCTGTGAACACTGTACAAACTATCACGATTTCCAGCATAGTTGTTGCCATTTTACTTGTAGGGGTGGCTAGTGTTGCAGTCACTAAAAGGGTCATTCAAAGCAAACAGAATAATGAATACTGGGACGGACGAAACCAAAATACTCAGCTGTCCCCCGGACAAGACCCTATTGCACAGATGACAGTTTCGAACGAATTGTCAGAAATGACTAACGGATGGAAGTACGAGAATCCAGAAGGCATCATTGCCCTTGCTAACCCCGTCCGGAAAAGCCAGGCTTGCAAAATGATTCCGACGTACGAAAACCCAGAAGGCACCATTTCTCTTGCTAACCCAGTCCAGAAAGACAAGGCTTGTAAAACGATCCAGAGGTGCCTTAGTGAAGAAACAATCCCGCAAACCGAAGGCACGAATCAGTCTAACATTGCCATGATAGAATGTACCCGCTACCGTGACACCGTCGATCGACAAACACAAGAAAACATGTACGAGAGAATCATCGGTAACTGTCTAGCTGAACATAGTCGTCTGGAATCCGCCAAGAATGCCATTAGTACCGGTACGAATGCACTGTACCGTAGAATGTCCAACAATCTGGAGCACTCCGTTACTTCGCGTACAGAAGACGTCTTATACGGGAGGAGGACCAATGGTGTTTATACACATCTAAAACCAGGTTTAGCATCGAGACGTTTTACATTGTAGGAGCTTCGGAAATGTAAGGCAAACGCCATGACGACCAAGCATCCCATATTTACAGGGTACATTCTCTGGAACATAACCAGTGTTCGTAGGGATTTTCCCTCTTTTGAGATGATCCTTATAACTTGTTGGATTCAATAATACTTGAGAGGAGAAGGTTATTGAGCTCTGTAGACTTGTCTACTAACACATGTAATTCTGCTCCTGAACAATGTGGGAAGATTACTAGATCAGATATAACATGGAGAGAAGTAATACGACAAACTCAAATCAACTGAGGTGGCTCAATTTAAGGCGTTATAGCTACTAGTATTTCTGTCAAATGACACAACGTGGCAAAAACGTCTTAAGTTTGAATTTGTTGAAAACAAAAGAAGACAGTCTGAAGCTAAATCTGAATACCAATCTTTGAAAAAGTGTATTATTGCACCATACCAGACCTATCATGTGTCGGTGGGTGTAGAGAGATGATTGCTGTACCTGATCAACTATGTCGTGCGTCATTCCAAGCTCGATCCAATCAAATGCTCTCTAACAAGTTCGTTTTATCAGCCTAAAGCTATCTTAGACTCAAATCACGGGACGACAGTGAACACAACGAGAAACTGTTGACTTGTGACGACCATTCTGTCTTGACAGGTATGATTTTTCTTGCTTATGTTGTGCAACTTTTACAACTGTGCATGTTCTTACTTTGACTTGTTGTTGCTAACCCAATAGTGCCTAGTGGCACATAGGTCAGCAAATTCCCTTGCCGTTCATTTAGCCGGGTACGTTTATATATGGAGGAGTTGATGGCCCCTTAAACGTGCTTGAGGCGTATCCTCGAACATGGTGAAATTATGTTATTTTTTTTTAATTGAAATATTATCAAAAGCTGGATTTTTTCAGACAAAAAGATTAACTCCAAAGCCTCTCTGAAGAAAGCCTTTAGGAAACAGCTTTTAGAAATTCCTATCAAGTTTCAAGAATGATTTGTTCTTAAATTGTTTTACTGCAGGTTAGGGCTTTTACGTTGATGTCAGCTGCAAACCAATTACCACTTTGCGTAAGACCCATCGAAGCGACAAATCGTCCAACAGTGAGCATTTCATACTTCATCATTTCAGAGTTCATAACATTCGCAGAAGTTGACACACGTTCGTACAGTAGGATAACAAGATTATTTACTAACAAGCCAGATATTTACAACAGGCCGCCAATATTTCGGTGACTGTATGTCACTTTCGTCAGGACAATACCAACTGGTTCTATTTGCACTGCAGCATAGGTGTCGCTGCCAACAATACGGTCCCAAACATATTGTTCTTTTTACAAAATATTGCCCGGCAGCAATCCAGCAGTTCGTACAGCAATAGGCAACCTCACAAAATAGACCCACAGCTTGAAAATGATCGAGAAATATTTGATGTTTCTCCCTTTTATGCAACTAATAACAACTACAGTACTGAGTGATTCGTTTCCGACCAGATGTTATGTTAGAAATGGTTGGGTCATTGAAATCTGTTGCCCACATTCAAACATTACTAGTCTACCGGCTAATCCACCGCGCCTCTTGAACAATATGTTTCTTCAGCAAAATCGCATCGAAACCATCCATGACTTATCTGGATTTTCCTCTGTCACCAAAATGAATCTCAGCCATAACCTCATCAGCATATTTCCATGGAAATCTTTAAAACAAATGAGTAGCCTTCAAAATCTTGATTTATCTCATAATCGGATAACCTCTGTTAGGCTCGACTTGGTCACAGAAGGCGCGCCGCTTCTATCAACGGTAAATGTGGCCTACAATCGGCTGGCGACCTTCTCTTTGGCAAACCTGGACAATCCCTCTCTAAACTTTGCGAGATTCACGTACAAGGGTATGAACTGGCTCAGGTACATATCTGGTAACCCGTTTCACTGTGACTGCCGCATGTCGTGGTTGGCAGAAATGGCCCTCACGTTTCACAAGTGCTGGCCACTCACCTGCACACCTAAGATCAGAGAGGATCCGCTTTATCACGACTTTGTCGAAGGCTTGCCTAAATGTAGCGGTCCTGAAAACCTACAAGATGTCCCGCTACACGAGGCAAAATTAAAGGCCTGCCAAGCGAAAGTAGAAAAGGTGACTAAGACACGACTTCCCGTATTAGAAAAGACCACGACACACTACATTGATATTTCTGTACTACTTCTACCAGCCGGTAGAAACCAATCCAAAAGCATCCGACAAGACCAGATGCTGGTAAATAACACCACACAACAGAATACTGTAACATTAACAGGCCCAAATCAGCATAAAACTTTGCATCCTTCTACTATGACAGAGGCTGTGAACACTTCAGTCGCCATCGTAACCGTTGCAGTTGTTTTGATTTTCATTGCAGTGGTGGCTGGTATTGTATGCATTAAAAAGGTGATCCAAAACAAAAAGAATGGTAAATATCTGGACGGCCCAAACCAACATATAGCTGTAGAATCATCAGAAGCTGTACAAGGGTCTGGCACAAGTCCGGAATCAACCAGCTGCAGCGTCCTCACACGTTCAGACTCGGTGTACAAAATAAACAGTGACTATTTCACTCAGTTGCTCCAACACCCTATTCCACAGATGACAGGTCACGGGAACGAATTATCAGAAATTACGAACACGTACGAAGATCCAGAAGGCCTTATTGCCCTTGCCAACTCAGTCCAGAAAAGGAAAGCTTGTAGCAAAATCCCACAGATGACAGGTTGGAACACGTCGACGTACGAAGATCCAGAAGGCATCATTGTCCTCGCTAACCCAATGCAGAAAAGCAAGGCTTTTAAAATGATTCACAGACGGTGCCTTAGTGAGGAAACAATCCCGACAACAGCAGATCTAGACACGAATCAGTCTAATGTTAACATCGCCATGGTACAACCTAACAGCTACCGTGACAACATCGATCGACAAACACAAGAAACCATGTACGAGAGAATCATCGGTAACTGTCTAGCTGAACATTGCCGTTTAGAATCCGCCTCGAATGCCACTGCAACCGTTGCGAATGGACTGTACCATGGAGTGTCCAGCAATCGGCAGCACCCGGCTATTTCGCGCATAGGCGTCTTGTACGGAATAAGGAACAATGACGTCTATACACCACTAAAGGCAGGTCTATCATCGAGACGTTTTACATTGTAGGAACTCAGGAAATGTGAGGCAAACGCTATGATGACCAACATATGAAAGCTTTTTCAAGCAGGTCCAGACGTCTTCACATACATTTAGAATTACCTTTCAGACAGTTAAAAACACAAGTTGACATTAAAAAATCTTCTTTTTTTGGCATCGCGCGAGAAGCCTGTATAAATAACGCCTACTACACTGTATGTCCATGTACAAAATTCTTGTAGTGCGCAATTGTCAAGTTAAAGATATGGGTATCGTTCGTTTCCTTTTAGAGGACGGTATGACAAACTGAATTTATCTTTCCATCTTCTTTTCGAAAATTTTGTTGGCAAAATCGACACGCGAGGATGTCACCCTTATAATTAAGACAGTGTTGTCTAATAATGCTAGAAACATGTCATACGTTACACGGCAAGTATAGAATTTACTATGGCCTCAAATTCTTTGTGGATTGGCCATACTTAATTCTTTTCAATGTTTTCCTTTCATCACATATCTAACATGTGGTAGATTGCAAAGTTTATAATAGACGAGTTATTGTGACACTTGTCGAAGATCTGGAAGCAACAGCCTCCAAAGTATGGCAAGTTTATACCTCCAGAAGTCCTTCCCAAGCTGGTAAACTAGCTTAATCATTCATTTCAAGTCTACGCCACTGATACTCGGTGGGTTGTATCAGAACTGCAACTAAAGCTGCCAACATCGTGATGTGGAAGCTGATTGGCCCGATGAAATGACCAATAAGTGTAGACGAATGATTGCTATGCGGGAACACAATGCATAATAACTGTATGTATATACTGTGCTCAATATTGATTGGCAATGATCACCATCACCATTGTAATGCTTATTCTGATTGTTTAACTTAATTACCATGACGTTATAGTCAATCTGCAGCGTGTATTTTTCTAGCTGCAATAGGTCACATTTTATGTACATTGAATTTAGAGTTTTATTGGCATATATCGCTGTCGTGTCATTCTTTTAAATCCAGTTGATGACGTGCTTGATAGACGCTTGGAATACTAGTATCTGGTGTTAACTACCTGTATTGCATACAGTGGCTGTTTTTATAACAAAAATCTATGGCCTTTTTAATTCCAGTGCCAGGCAATGTTGGATGGCGTCATGTAACTACTGAAAGTCGCCCTGAAACTCATGTTAACGTAGTGTTGATGCCCGTACATGTATATGTTAATTTTTCATTATTCTGTTGACTTAAAATGTCTATGATTAATTCATTCATATGTTCAATCTATGAATAAAACTGCATACAGGAAGACAAGAAATGAGTCTAGCAGTGGAATTCTGGACACTACTAAGCTTTACTGGGCTGTTATGGTTTAATGTTGCAACATCCTACACCAAAATCCCCATCCAGACTCCTTCTGCATTGAACCTGATTCTAAATCATTCTAGATCTACAACAGGTCAGGTACATGCCCATTATCATACAGTATTCTCTCAAATTACACCACACTTCCAACACTCACACGTGCAGGGAGTAACATATATTTCCAAAACCTAACTCTGTCAGCAGCCTTTTTTAGAACTGTATGAAATACAGTAGGTTTGACTCAGAGCATTTTCAACACGTGACCTTATTGGAGTGAATACAGCAGTAAACAAGCTTACATCTTTCATTTCTTCCTTCCTACCAACAATTCCTTTTCTCCGAAATTCATTTTGCAGTAACATTATACCAATACCTAAACTTAAATGTACAAGTTCCATACATAATAAAAACATTTTCCCATACAGTCTATTTACAAGAAGTCTATAATGAACTAAGAATAAAAAATCATAGGCACTTACATTTCCAAGAAACTAATACATGGTTACATATATAACAAGAGAACATGGGTATATATTTCATGTATTTTCCCTCTTTTCCTACAATGTTTTATAAATTCTGTAACTTTGACTTATCTTCTTATCTTCATGTATACTGCCAATCAAAAAATGTGAGAAGTGAATTTGAGTCTGACATTGCTGAATGCTGATCCATGATGTAATGAAACACTGAAGTACATGAAATAGTCTTATATTTACAGTAGAGATCTTGCCAGTTAATTGGCAAAGTCTTTGTGGACTGTTATACTTTTGACTGTTATATTTACATTAACAGTGAGCAATGGATATGACAAAGTCCAAATGCTTAAACAGAGTAATATCAGGATCTTGTTGCTAATGGTGACAAGTGGTTGACTGCAACACTTTTTGTCTCTCATCTGCTTTCCAAACTCTGTAAACCTGTGCCAGACCAAAGTTCTTTTTGGTGTACACATGGCCTTAACATTTACACAATGCTGAATTTTACACATACAAGTAGTAACAGTTAAAATCTTTCTTGTTTATCATACATATCCCCCCACCCAAAACCTTGAACCTTTAATCAAGGATCTTTTATCAGGCTTTAATATACTGCTTCACTCTTTTTTCTCAAGATGATGTGCACTATAATATTGCAGAAAGGACCTTTTGCAAGTTGAGAAAATAGCAGGAGAAAAAAATAAGAAAAGACACCCACTGGAGTTCCTAACTTTTCCTAACAACATCACTCTTGTAAAGAACCTCAAAATAGAAAAAAGAACACATTCTACTATTTACATAAAGTGTTGGCCTTGTCATACAAGAAAATAATATTGATTATTCTAATTGATAAGATTTGGTGAGACAGTTATAACTTTCAGAAATCAACAATTAAGTTCTGAGGTAAGGTTGGCGAGATATAATAAACAGCTTACTAATAAGAAAAAAAAACAGTAGCCTTATGAAAAAACAGTGTTAATAATAAGATATCTTACAACAAGATCTCATATAGAAGTTCTTTTGTGAAAACCTCTGCATGAGACCATTCACAATGGTCCCTACTGCTGAGCTTGTTCGAGGGTCACTACTTCCACTGCGTGCGTTGCCATGGGAACATCACCCGTGCCGGAAGACTCATTTGCCTGCTTGACAGACACAGAGATGACGGAATCAGGCACCATGGCAACCTGAGGTACGGCTGTGGTCACCTGCTGAGGCTGTTGTTGTTGTTGATGTTGCTGCTGCTGTTGTTGGTGGTGGTGCTGTTGCTGGGCAACAGAGCTAACAACACTTTGGTACATCGTCACTGGAATCACAACACCTCCTATAGAACACAAACAAATATACGCCAGGAGCCCACATGAGACTTTTGTTATTTTTTCTTGAAAAAATGTAAGCAAAATAAAATATCCAAGACGAATAATAGACCGATCCTGACTGTCCAGTTTAACGGATAATAGCATTGAAATTAGTGGTTCAACTTATGAGAAAAGGCTACATGTTCATCAAATATTAGCATTATCATGTCTATATTTTACTACATTTCCTTCTTCTTCTTTGAAAGCCTACATTCTTCATGTAGAATATTATGGCTTTTTTTCCACATCTTGACAAAAGTGGCCAGGGCTATGGGATCAGTGGTCTATGGTGAAATATAGGAGTCACATACCTGAGTTATGATAGATGAATGTCAAAACTAATTGCTACCGTATTTCAGCTTGTTGTAGAGTTAGGATTATGAAGTCCTTTACCCTACTTCTACATCTGTACTTCAGCCCCAAAGACTATAATGAAGTGTGTAATAAGATAAATCAGTTAACCATCATCATTATCATCACACAAGTTCACAGAAAGAAGGATAAGGAAGGAAACGTGGCACCTACCAGCTTCCTGACCGCTCCCGTCCAACGCACCTTCTGTGGACAGCATGATCTGACTCCCGTCCGACAGCGTTGCCTCCGCCAGCGTGGCCACGCCCTGCGCCGCAGCCTCGTTCTGGACTTGCACAGACACCGGCGTGATGTGGGCCTGGGTCAGCCCCTCGTGTCCCGCCTCGCCCTGGGGACATGGAGAAAAAAGACAATTCAGAAATTTTGGCAAGGAGGTATTGTCTAAATCTAAAGTGATCAGACAGCATCAACTTAACAACACTACCAACAACATCCTATGTATAACCAATATGTCTCCCTGGGGACATGGAGAAAAACATTAGTATTATTTATTTTGCTTTTGTCATTATTGTTATTGTTTCCCCTTTTTTTCATGACCATTATTATTCATTCATTGATTCATTTCATATATTGTAGTTTAATTTTCTGTTTGTATCTCAGTTCTTGTTTCATTTGAGACAAAATAACATCCAATCAGAAATTTTCCAGTCTATATTGGCAAGGACTTATTGTTTGAATTTTAAGTGATTAGCATCAACTTAACAACAACATCCTATATGTCTACCTGGAGACAAAGAGAAAAAGATTAATTCAGAAATTTTCAAGTTCAAATTCTATATTAGCAAGGAGGTATTGTTTGAAGGGCCTACTTTTTTAACAAAGTTCCCCAATGAATAACAGGGAGGAATATGTGTTCAGAATTTAAAATAGAAGTTTGTGATTAGTCTGGCTGCATGCATAACAAGTGTAAAAAAGATCACAATTTTTACATACACACAGACACACTGAGTATGTACATAAACACAAACAAACACAAACATGTGCACACAAAGGACATAAGTACACATACATGCCTATGTATCTACACGCTCACACACACATATACATATCTACACACATACAAACACACACACACAGACAGACAGACAGACATGCACACACATCTAGTACCTACACATTTACACATACAAACACACAGTCAACTTGTACAGCTCCACCCACCTGTGTAGCCGCTGCCACCTCCGCCAACGTGGCCACAGCCTGAGTGGCCTCCGCCTGTGTATTCTGGGTTGTTATGGTAACCGTGGGATGGGCTGTGTTCAGCGTCTGGAAGTTGGGGGCGACCACAGTCATGGGCTGCTGGAGAGGCAAACACATACTCGTATCAGTAAAGACTTGGAGTAAAGATGTAAGGGAGAGGGTCAGGAAGAATTGCATAAAACAGTGAGAAAAACACCATAGAAAAACATTCCTACCTGTGAGACAGCAATGGCTCCACCATCAACAAGGCTGGATACAGTTCCGTCCACCTGTTTCATGTTTGAATAAGATGTTGATTAAGACAACCTACATTCTAAGGAGGTTTGAGAAGTCAACAAGAATCCAATAGAAAACCCTTGCTATATAATAGCCAACACAGATCATATTCTATATAGAAATATCTATCATACCTTACGAATGCTCAATGAAAGCCATATTCTAAACCTATTACCCTTACCCAAGTGTATGTGTTCCTCTCTCCTTGAAGGTCACCACCCTGCTTGAAAATGAAACCAAAAGGTCATCAGTTTTTGTAGGCATAATAAGTTTGATGTCACTGTTAAAACAGCGCACTTAAAAACACTGCAAATATTTCAAACCTCCCAGTACCGGTGACATTCTTAAAAATTGTACATATCTGAGTATGGAAGCTAAACGCCTACAATACCAGTGGACTAGCCCCTTGCTGTAGTGCTAACACCTATGTGTGGCCCAGGGCTTTGAAGCAGAGATGGGCGCCGGGCCTGATGCATCTTCTGATCAGGGAGGTTGAGCCCCTTGTTCTGATGTATGGTCAACTTTAGCTAAGTACCTGTGAGACAGTGATGGCACTGGCGTCTGTAAGGGTGGCTACAGTAGCGCCCGTGTCCACCTGGATGAGGGAGACGGTCCCGTCGGGGTTGTTGATGGTCTGCACCATGGTGTGGGGCTGCATCAGCTGACCCTAGGGGAGAGGAGGGGAGGGGGTCAAATAGATGTAACAGCCAGACAATTTATGGACCTCTAATTTATAGAGGTACACTTTGCTCAAAAATGGCCAGAACATCATCAAAATATGGAACATAGAAATAATGCAGGGAAATGTACCACATATTGCACATAATATGCACACTTCCTGGTTAAAGAAAACATGCAAAGTGAAACAAATCTTAATATGCATAACCTACTACCTATGGATAATTAATGTATGATGCATAAAGACATAATAGATCCTAAGAATACGATGTTTGCATGTTCTAAAGAGGCAACACCTGTTTTTTAGGCTGTCAAAATTATAAAAAAACTACCATGCACATTGACACCATATTATTGTATACAAAGTAAGTCATCTGTTATTAATCAAGAGATCTTTCCAAATGCCACATTGCTTGACCATACATTATGCCATAATATCTCACTCTATAAGTACCCCCAAAAGAAATCTAGTGTCCTTACGTTGACCTGGTGCACTTGGAGCTGAGTCGTCGCCTGCTGGTTGTCGGTGCCGGAGTTGATTTCCGCGTCCATCATCAGGTCCTCCCGTCCGTGGTGCTTGTAGCAGTTCTTGACGATTGTACGCAGCGCGTGAGTCCAGGACACCTGGGGAATACCACGGGAACATGTGTTATCAACAAGTGTTTTATAACCAGAAGTAGTAAATTAACTATATATAACAAATTTAAAGTAGTCATTGCAAATTGCAGCATTTGCCCTTTTGAGAAAAGTATTTCTTCAACATATTAAAGTGTTTTACTACAAGAATACAGGATTAACTTGCAAATACATAATCCCCTCTGAAAGACAACAACTCCTTCATTATCATTCACAGGCATCAGCTAGAAATTTTACCTTGTCATCCAAAAACAAATTTCTAACTGCCAAACCAAAGTAAGACACTCGTAGGGCTAGGGTATAGGAACTAACAATGACTTGTCATTCACACAAAGTCATACAGCCAAGATGTTTTACCTGTTGTTTCTGTTCTTCAGTCCTCACATCGCTCCTAACGTTGGCCCAGGGAAGGTCTGAGGGCCACCAGACGGGCCGCGTGGCCTCCTTCCCCCACCCTGGCTTCCCCCTCCCTGTAGAGTACTTCAGCATGATGGGGATAAAGGCACGCAGCTGGGCCTGGATAAGAAAATACAAACATTATATGATTTACAATTCAAGATGGTCAATCAAAAACACTAAATGTACTGAAGACTTTCCACTAAAAATGTCCCTCTTATGAACATGTTCTACACAAAACAAACGAATATGGATGGGATATTTTCATCTGTCATGTTTTTATGAAAAGAAAATACCCCAAGCTGCACAATATTCAATTTGTTAAACAATCAGCAAGATAATTCAGAGAGCTATATGGAAGCTCTCCCATCCCTTAATTCAACTCTTACATTTCTTAATCTTTACAGTACTACATGTCTGACCTGAGTCATCTTGTCCACAGGTACAGGGATGCCCTCTATGACCAGAGGGGGGAGCTCGTGTAGATGGGGGTTCTCCGACTGAGGGGGTGGGGCCTGCTGGGCTAGGGCAGCCTCCAGGTCCTGCATGATAACCTGACGACAGTTACGCACCTGTAGGGTACAAATATACAACTTTCAATCACAGACTGCACATGTTTACAGAGTCTTATCAGTCCCTAGTAAGACTGTTCAACAGTGAGCTAGTTCAATGATTTAACGGCACTCCACTTCAACTTCATGACTTTTCCAATGCATTACTATTGTACTACGGAATCATTTAAACCATGAATGAAACACAGTGCAAACTTTCTTTTCCCTCCTACATAAAAAAACAAACACTGCTTACACTTACTTACATGCTTATTTAACTATTGGTCAAGTACATGAAGTTACAGGACAATGCTAGTTAGGAAAGGTTTGTGGTCTTAACAACCCTTAAACTGCCAGAGTTTCAGCATTATAAAATGCTATCAGTGTCAGGGTTGGCTAGCCTGGGTACCATCCGGAAAGTAGTTCGCTCCGACGTTCATTATGTACTATATACAGTCGCTTCTAGCTCTGACATTCATTATACACTATATACAGCCGCTTCTCTGTGTTTCCGTCTGGGAACGCGGACCATCTTAACGTCTGGAATCGTCCAAATTTTGGACGCAGGCGCTGATTGGTCCCCACATATGCGCGAATTATGGAATGGGTTCAAGTGATCGTTCGAACCGGTGTTCCAACACCGGAAAAGCCCCACGTCCCCTAGCGCATGTGGGCGCCGGCCCGTTGTCATCGAACGAGTGCTCTAGAACCCATTCCTTGATTCGCTCATCAACTGTCGTCACCACCAAACGGTCTGAATGCGCAAGTCTCCAGACGGATAGCAGAAGCGAACATAGGAGCGAACTACTATCCGGATGGTAACCAGGCTAAGGGTTGGCTGCTGACCTCCCAAAAGAACCCCCCGAACACGGCCAAAGTCCCTAACTTCCGGGGTTCGTGCGCTACGCACGCGCAAAGTTACCACTTCGGGGGAATACGCTATCCCGGATATCTCCGGGTGCGGCACACAGGACATGTATATGTGTGCCAGATATATCCGGTTTTGACAGTTTAAGGGTTAAATCTTTAGCACACTGAAAGTAGCCATTTGGGCACCAATTCTCTATAGGTCATGTGGTCAGGATGCAAAGTGAAGGTTAAGTTGTGTCTATTATGACTTCTACATGTCAAATCAGTGTAAAAAGTACATGATCTGCTTTACGTACCACACTGTCTAGTGGAGAAGCCCCAAACACCTTGAACGTGCCCTCTGGTTTGCCAGGAGTACAGCACAGCACCACTGCCTGCTGTCCCACCCTGATGATGTACTCATCGATCAGGTTCTTCAGCTTCCTAAACACCATACAACATATCATCAGATTATACTGCAGTACCCAACATATACACCAGGAGGCAGCACAACACAAATGCCTTCTGTCCCACCAATGATTATTCATTGACCAGGTTCTTCAACTTCCTAAACAAAATACAACGTATCATCAGATCATACTGCAGTACCCAAACTACACAACAAGAGGCAGCAACTTGACCTATAAGACCCAGCATTCTGATGTGTTACTAAGCCAGAAGTGATCACCTCAATGTACATGAAAATGCAGAATTCAGGACAATGGACCAATCTCATAGCCAAAACCAAAGCCAAAACACGGAATGGAAAATAAAAACATTTAAAAAAATGAAAATGTTTGACAGACATGCAGCCTCTCTCATTGGTTGTGTCGATAATGGCACTGTCATGCTATTATTGGCAGAACTGATAATTGTGATGGACAGTCGAGATTGGTCCTTTATGTAGATGATTTTATCACACTTCCAACCTTGTGAGTCGGGTCTGCTGCCTCTTCCTGATGGAGGGGTTGGTCTCAAACTGGTGCGGGCGTTTCCTCTTCCTGCCTGTTGCTATGGCAGCAGCTGCGGCCACGCCCACTGGACCTGAACAATGATAGCAGTTACCGACTCAGGGCTCGAATTAACCACTTGCGCGGAGGTGCGCGAGTTGTTCAGAAAGTCAGGTTGCGCGCGGCGCAACTTCATTTTTTTGGGTAAGCAAAACGATCTTTAAGTTACAGGCCCTTAACTAAAAATATCAGAAAATGTACGCCCTGTTTTGGGGATGTACGCCTTTGGTAAGCCCTAATTTTCCGCCGGAAACTTCGCTCAAAGTTAAAAATTTGCCGGTTTCGGCTTTCACCGAGCCGCCATTTTGATTCTAACTCAAGTCTCCCGCAAGTCTCGCAGTAATTCACATCTCGCGAATCGCGAGATTCGCACCCCATTGGCCATTCCGGCGTGACGTAGCGCGCCTGGGCGCTGCTTTTGGTGGAATATTTGATAACCCAACGCTGTGTTCGCGGGAAAAATCACGCTTTGTTTTGACAATGTTTACGAAAACCCATCGACTGCCTAACGTCCTTGCTGATAAGTACATGTATAGGCTTACTTTAGAGGGAGTTTTTTGCTTGTTTGGGACAATTTTGTCGGTGGAATGCGGGGAAAACAACAGCTAGTGACGATGTCTATACTGGGGAGGGGTGCACGGTCGGCACTGTTCGACGGAGGTCGCAATTTTTCACGGTTCTTTGAAATATTATTTTTGTTGCAGTCTTTATTTTCAAAAGATTGATAAGTGGATTTTGTTTATTGAGAAAAGTGCGCTTAATTTGCCCTGCATCTTTTTTTGGTGCTATGTTTCTTCAACTGAAATGTACTGTTTTTACAAATAATGGATTAAGTAGCTAATTTCGAGAAAGTAACAACTTGGAATTGGCGCAACCTGAAATGCTGATGGCGCAAGTTGGTTTTTTATTCAGGTTGCCGCCTGCGCAACCTGGCTGAAAAAAGGATTTCGAGGCCTGCGACTTAATTAGCATGTATCTAATTCTAACTAAGAATGAAGTATGCTTGGTGTAGTCAATTCTTATAGAGCTTGCCTCTTGCCTTGAAATAACAGGAATGTTAGGCTAACAACTGGTTAGTTTTAAAATTACAGTACAATGGACAAGAAGTACCTTGAAATAACAGGAATGTTAGGCTAACAACTGATTAGTTTTAAAATTACAGTACAATGGACAAGAAGTACTCTTATCATTATGTCCTTAATTCAGTGGTACATTGCAGTATTTTTTTACCTTTTCTAGTGTCAAAAGTGTCACTGAATGATGCTGATGGAAGGATGTGTGTTTTTCTGCAATTGATTACTCCTTAACAATTCTTACCTGCGTTAGCCAACTGGGATGTCACGTCGTCCTTATCATTGGGGCTGAGCAGGCCGGAATCATCAAACGAGTTTCCGCCCTCGTCTCCCGACGACACGTCACTGGCGTGCATCGCGTCACTCATCATCTCGTTAATCATCATGGTGACCTATGACACAAATAACGGCGACATGCTCTGACTGATCTTACGAAAAATACTTTATCTGCAGCATTTATAAATATATCTCATGCCCATATCTGACCAATGTTTGTGAGACCACCCTTTTACTGCATATATGGTAAACTAAAAGTTGCGTAACCACACTTTTTAGTCATTTAAAGTGAGACTATGGACAATTATTTAGACCAGACAAAATGTTGCGGCACATACTTGTATTTTTTTCCATAACATGAGAAGACTCAGGATAACCAGAGTGACAAAAGGGCTGTATACAGCTTTAATTTTTTACCACATGTTATTGATTTTATTGTTAAATCTGTTGTTGCTTACATTACAAAAATACATTTCTCACGAAGTTCAGATTTTTGGGAGATGGACGGGGCAAAATTTTTGTCCGTCCTACAAGCAAATTTCCTGGAGAGTCCTTTTAAAGAATGAGAAAAATGCTCAGCATGCCTTTCAGCCTGGTAAAGGAATCGCAAAGAATTGTTGCTGAGATAAATGCTGTCTGGGTCCTGTCCTTTGTACTGAATGACACTCTGTGTAACTGTGAGGGTGTTTTTTTTTTTTGAGTCACTAAGCACAAATGTAAGTAGTATTACAACATACTGTTACAGTAACTTTTCACACGCAGATACTGATCAGAAAGTAAAACAAGGAAACTCTCTTTACTCATAATATGCTCTTTGTGAATATCTCTGAATCAGAGTCTGATAAAATGATAAATAGATGATGACAATGGCTGAGTGAAGTGTCTTTCACAATAGGAAAGGTAAGAGAGCCCAGGTAAACTAACTAGGATGGCATTCAAGTCACGGAAGTGCAACATTTAAGTGCAACATTATGTACAGCAGCAACAACAATCCAGAAATATAACTTACGTAACATTACCCATCATAACCAGAAAGTCATATGTTGCATATCTTCACATTCAACTTCAAGTGAAACTTTCACTGAAAGTCGTAGCTGTAGATATTACTCGAAATATCGATGACTTTTTTTATCTTTTTCATGTAAGTCGGATTAACTTGAAGTAGCCTCTGATGAACAGAATTTCAAAATATAAATTCTACCAGGTACTAGTAACTATGTCCTCGCAAAGCAATACGAACATACACATTTATGTCATGCCTGGGCCGCAATAAGGTTTGATTAACGGGTGTTCTGGACTGGGTGATGATTCTACTGTTATTACAAGGGCATCCAGACAACCATTGGAACGCACTTCAGTTCAAGTGTGTAGAGTGTGCCATTGTCACTTGAATACCATTGGAATTGTCTGTTTGAGGATACCAAAATCTTCTGGTGCAATTCACATTGAAACGTGTGTGTCCTTTAATAGGACTGGAAAAAAACAACACAACAGTATATTTTGCATGATCCTCGGTCCCAGCTATCCCACGGGTTTCAGTTTCATCACCCTTCATCCAACACGCAGTCAGGCAGGTTACTGAGGTACCTCGGGTGACATGAAATATCGGTACACCATATTCAATTCTATATAACGTTATAACGTGTTATCATAATTGAGGCAATTATGTTTCTGACAAATAATAAAGTAGCCAATTTTTTTTTTCTTTAGAAATACAATTCCAGGCACAAGGCTGTACAAGTCAGATTAAACATGCATTCTATGCTGCATACTTGCACTCTATTGTGCAGGCAGAATGAAAGTCATAATTTAATTAATAATTTAATACTACAATGACACGAATGATTTGGGCCCCCATAACATCAATCATTTTAATATTATGTAAAATTCTATGTCTACTGCAAAGAAGAAAATGAGCGATAATCTAGGCAAGATAACAACAAATATAAAGGACGAACAGGCACAAGACAAGTGTGTGACATAATAACGCTTCGTTTTATTTCATAATTTGTCTGGCCTTGGTTCATCTAAATCATCAATGGTCAGACTGGTCCCGCACCCCAAGGCCCCTCCCAGTAAATTCGTATCTGGATTTGCTTCGACTTCTGCGCACAGTTCTGTCATCGCGACTGCGTGCTGGTTTAGGAGTGTACCCGAAGAGTACACCCCAGAGTACACCCCAACCCAGAGGGGGAAAACTGTCGGATCAAACGACATTTTCTGTCCGAGTCAGCCCAAAATGTCCGGGCACTGGTGACGCACGGGCACGCATAGCTGGCATTTCGGCCATCATGGAAGGGCTCCGATTTCGTCTGGGGTCGCCGGCGCAACCCGGGCTGGTAGAGCCGCTGGGAAAGGCGCTAACGGCCGCGTATTCCGGGTTTTAGTGAGGAAATTTGCCTAGCAGAGAAGCTGGCGGGCCAAGGACGCATGCGGCGGCTCTACTGCGCCGGTGCAGCGGCGGGAAGGTGTCGGGGAATGCGCCCAGGTGTGTGCGTCTGCGCAGACAGACATGGAGGGATAAACAAAAAACTCCCGCCCGCGACTCTCCGCATTCCCGCCCGGATTTCACGGCTTAAGGCACCGGATTTCCACAAGCTAGCCGACCAAATGGAAGGGGATGAAGTGCTTCATGTTTGTGTGGTGAAATTTTCCTCGATTTTTACGCTGTTGGCGAGTAAAAGGACGCTAAAGTTGACTCCAAACTCAACCCCGATCGGGTCGTCTGAAAATCTGCTGAGTGCGTCTGCGCGGGGAACAAAGACAACTAACGGTGTACCCTCACTTTTCGGCACTTTTTCTTTACTTTCGTCATAGATACGAAAAATCTGAAAACGGTTCCCCGTAGGAGACATTTCTATCTATGTCATGCCTGAGTTATATGAATTTATACTTACGGTAAAGGTTTAAAAACCGTGGTCAAAGTTGGTGATAATAGTGGTGGATGGCTGCGCAGTCGTGTTCGGAAACGGCGCTCGTCTGAGCAGGACGTCGGCTGGGCTATGCGGGGGGTCGTCGGTCACGTGACGCGGGAATGTGGCTGTTCCCAACACTGACAACCCTCCCGCGTACCCCATCTAATGCATTGGTCCATTCATTATACCTTCACCATATTAATAAATATCATCATTGTTCTTAGCTATTCTCGTTTGTCTTTGTTTAAAGTTTGAATATCGAAAGCCATACAAATATGTTGCAGCTGCCAGTGTTAGCTGATGTTTTGGGATTCTCTCTTTTTTGGGACAAAAAAATTGCCATTAGATTGATTTTGATAAACTCAAATTGTCTTAATATACTTAAAATTCAGTAGCTTACAAATGCATATTTTAAACAAATGTTGGAGATGTAGGGGGATGCAAGATGAAAGCTCTTTGGTAGATGTTATTTGTCCTTGTCTATGATTAATGCTTTTCTGTTGGAAATAAGAATTTGGTTACGAATCATTAAGGGAAAAAAGGATGATCATTTTACACTAGGTATATTGGACAAGACAGAACAGGACATTCCATAAGTACCACTTGTATGGCTTTATTAGGTACATACATCTCTCTAGAACCCACTATACTCTAACATGTAGACTGTATTTAGTCTTGCTCATGTCCTTATGAATAAACGGGGTTAATGCTGAAAACCTCATATTTCTCTTCATAAAGCAACCATTAAATATATCATTTCATTCACACTGAGGTCTATACATTGTGTTAAGTCATATTGTACATGTAGTAATGAATGCAAACACACTGGAGCCAGTGGACTGTGATTTCTGTTTGCATAGTTGACCAATGTTTGCAGTTGGGAATTGCATGTAAGTTACGTTACTGTAAAATTATTGACTCGGTAACCTTTTGGTCCAATTCGAATTTGGACAATTTCAGAATTCAAGATAAGTTATCAGCACTGTAATTCAGCAAAACAAGCCAAAGCTGAAATTCTAAAAATTTGGAACATTTCAAGATAGGGTGGGCAAAAGGACCAAAATTTTACAGTACTACCGGTAGTACCCTGGCTAGAAATGTCAAAAAAACGTATGTAGACCTTCTCATCTGCTTGAAGTTAACCCTTGGAAGACAAAAGCAGACCTCTTGTCAGTTCTAGCTATACAACACCAACACTTAACCTCTTCTACAAAGCTAAATACACAATGTATAAGTCTTCCTATATCTGACATAAATGTAAAGCATCTCTGTATAAAACTATCATACGGCACCAAAAATTAGTTTGATTTGTATAAGATTGTTAATTACATTCTGCAACATATACATGATTAGATGATCAATTGAGACTTAGATTGCTTGATTTTCTTGGCTGAACTACCCGAACATTAACAGTACCGCGGGGAATATATCTTCAAGACGTTGACAACAAACTCCTATTCTAATAACACTCCAAAAGTTGTCCTAGAATCTAGTTTGGCAGGCACAAATTTGTTGTTATGATAAATAGTAAAGACAGGAGGGTTTCTGGAAATCACCCGAAGACAGGATCAGATTTTTACAAGGAGTGCAAATGACTACTGCAGTTACTTATAACTTAACAGTCCATCAAGTAGCCTCAACATGATTACCCATATGATATAATTAAGTCACCCGGATTTGCCCTAATTTATTATTTCCACAGTTTTCATTGGTTAGAGAGACAAAGTGATGAACATGTTCCATTTACAAAACCCGCATTTAGTTCAGATTTCTACCTAGATAAAAACTGCATATATAATATAAAAATCCAATGGCAACATCATTGACATCACTTCTTTTTCTTCTTCCCTTTCTTCCCTTTTCCTTTCTTGCCCTTGGCAGACTTCGCCCCAGACCACCCAAATCCTCTCAGTTCTAGGAAGTGCGGTGCATTGTGGGCTATGTAGTATCCATTTTCCATGGCGGCGGGGCTCATAATGTCCACGTCCCCCGCGGACTTGCTCCGAATGGGCGACAAACTGGCCGAACGTTTCCCCTTCTTCTTTCCCTTCTTGCCGCTGGCCGACCGACTCCGCCCCTTTTTGCGAGGCTTGACCTTCCCGCTGGTCGTCCCCTTCCTCCCTTTCTTCCCAGGCTGGAAGGCAAATAGAAATGATCAGAAAAAGGTGGTATAGGCACATCAGAAAAATCTTAACATTCTTTTTTTTTATCCAAGCCTCATAGTCTGATTAAATATCGCTTATAGCAGCCTGGGGGCAGTTACAGCCCTGAACAGCAGAGTTTGCGTTACACATACTAGCCTCGTATCTATTCTATTTTAGCTTCAGTCCACTCCTCTGATCATGTCATCCCAGCAGAATAGTCTGACTTGAAAGTAGACAATCATTTTACATTCCAATATCATGATGATGACCGTTTTGTTGATGGCCCAACAAAACTGTACAAAGTCTATACAGACTATGACACTTGTCTACGCAAAATAGAAAGCCCAATAAAAATGCCTAAATAAACGTCAAAAATCAGACTGAGCTTGGAGAGTAAGTCTTACCATGATGATACACTAATGATGGCGGCTATCTGGTCCTGAGGCTGTGGGCTCCCTGCTGCGTAGGTAAGGAATCCCCAATCATGTATCCCACAATCCCTAGAGCTGGTCAGGCTATATGCCGGTGGGTCATTTCCAACACCTGGGTGAAAAGTAAAAGATAGAATTGTAAAAACCATGCATATATTTTATCATTCTATCATAAAGGTGTTCTTCCAATCTCCAAGCAGATATTGGAGTAGAAAATCATGTGGAAAATAAAAGGACTGCCCAAAAAAATAGGTTGTCAGAAAACATTTTTCTACACCAACATCTGCTTGGAATAGGGGAGCTGTTACATACATTTGTAACATTATACATTGTGAAATCTTATGTACCTACACCTAGAAAATGTAGTACAGTTTTGGTTGCCCCAGTTCTGTCCACATGTTTGACAAGTTTTTATTTTCTATGTTGTGAACATCAGTTCTGACCTTTGCATCCTTTATGTCCTGTTGTCACTTTTATTACTCTGGTGTCTTATAATAGCCGGACTCAACTGCAGATTTTGAATACTATAGATGATATATATATAGATACCCATTCATTCATGGAACACTCATTAGACAAAATTAGGCAATTGTAATTCTTTGATTCCACCATACTACAACACAAAATGATGAAACATTATTGCTGATTACTCTAATTGTCTTGCTTGATCAACAAAAATGAAGTTCTGCAAAGGTTGGCCTCATAATGTAGATCATACCCCACCGCCTAACTCTTTCACCAAATTCTTACCCCATTCTGGCTTATATGTTTTCAACCACTAAAGAAACAGCAACTACTCAGACTCATTAACTCTATGCACTAAATGAGAGTCTGTGTGAAACTAATATTTATTGGTTACCTTGGAAGTTTATAGGCTTAAACATAAACAGGTGTGCCGACATAATAGAAAATCTGAATGTTTCAGACAAACAGTCGAAGCATTCTCGAGGGAACAAAAAGACATCCTGATTGTTTTAACCCGGTACTTGAGGAACAGGTGTGGCTCCTTGTTCGTTTTTCCAGAGCCCTTAACTATTTCCTTTGAATAGGACTTGGGCTGACCTTAAGAAAGTAACACAATCAGCTGTGCACCACTTGGGTTACTTCTTCATTCATCCCAAGTCACCGGGTCATGGGTCAGCCTTTGTCAAGAGCGTGACATTTCGCACTGTCTCTTTTCAACGTTTTCTTTAGTTGCCCGGGGTCTGGTATTGTGAATTTCATCCATTGACAGAGCTACTGAGAATGCCAAGAAGCCATTTTGGTACATGCTAAGTTTAGAAGTTGTCTTTGGAAGCCCTGAGAAATGTGACCTTTCATATCAAAGGGGCTTGTAAACTGTTTTCCAGCTGACTTAAAAGTTTTATCAGACTGTCAGGGAATCTTTTTTCTTTCCAGAAACATATTCAAAAAATTTGTGTTCTTTAAATCCATTTTACTACACTGGATAATTTGAAGTAACATAAGTCAGTTGAATCGCTCACTTGTGTGGCTGGAGGGATTAAAATTCTCTGTGTTGTTGCCATTTTGAATGGAAATGGTTACAATTCAAAGGGATCTTTAAAGCTTTGGTTACCATAAATCGTTTTAGCCACACAGTAAGAAACTCAAGACCAAAGCATACACCTCTCACAGGTAAATTCACCCCCACCTGCCAGCCTTTCAAAGTTTCTCACAGTTTCTAGTTCATAGATGACAAAATACTGCGGTAGCTACAGTAAATATTTAACGTTAGGGGATACAGTTTACATAGATACAAATGTCATGGGCACCAAATGTTACAACAAAGCACTTTTGTTACACTTGTCTTATAGAATTACAACAAATTACTTCGCTTCAGTCTAGGACGAGTTTATTAGGTATGAATTAATTTTTATAATGGTGGTTGGATACAAAGTTGTTATTATCAATGCACTGAAATAAGACAGAGGCCATTGTGGAATAAAAGCAACATTTCCGCAACAATGAAGTGGAGTTTCTCGGCATTAAAACTCTCAGGTTGAAGATGTTAAACCATCTGGAGATTAGCTCTTCTTAATCCCGTTCTCATGTCTTATCCTGGCTTGTCGTCCCTAGCAACCGACCCTTCAAACAAAGTTTAGGTATTCTGACAGAATCGTTAGCAAGTTCCGGAAGTGATTTGGACTTGGATACAGACCACAACAAACATTTCCTTCTTCTCGATGCGATTGTTTTGTAAAAAGTAGCAATGCACATGCGCTGTTAGTGTGTTACACGGTATTTACAAAATCTACAAAAGTTCCTCTGGTGCTAGAATGATTATTAAGCTTTTCTTTGCCATTTTAATCAGCAGAAGCCGGTACCAAGTGTAACAAACCGTGTTTACATACAACACAGTTCCGATGTTACTGGACGCTCCAAACCACCAGTCTGGAACCATTGGCTGCAAAAGAACTCAATTATGACAATTCCTCCGAAAAGACTTTAAAAATGTCATGGTCATAGCAACACACCTGTTGATCTCTGAGCTCTCCTGATTTGCAGCCCTCCTGTCGAAGCTAACCCGCAGAAATCCCGTCGGGAGTTATTAGCGTGTTGCGTGCTTAATTGCCGCCCAAATAAGGAAAGGTCATCTCCCAGGAGACGACATGGTGAGTTGAACAATGGAAGCGCCGCCTAGTGATTCATGTTTGAAAAGCAGGGCATTGTTGCGTTAATTGTGTCGATACAATACTCAATAGAGGGCGTTGCTGTACCACGGGATACTAGGATACACATCATCCACATTACTAAACAAAGTTTATTGGTTTGAAGGTGAAATAACTGGTTGAATCCATAGAACAGGCAGCATAATCTTCAGTTAGTTGAAGGTGGCTGCCTTAATCGAAAGAACAAGAAGATAACAACGCAATAGATGGCGGGGTATTGTTTTATTTGTTGGACTATGGGGAAAGCAAGAGAGAGGGTCCATATACTATTGAACATCATTCAAATTCCTTGGAGCAGTAAGTTTGTTGACATTCTGGATGTACTGTAGTTTACAGTTCAAAGAGTGGCGTTTAAGTATGTTTGTTAACTTTAATAAAGCTTAGAATTATGAATAAAACTCAACAGCAATTATGTTTGTATTGACTTTCTTGAAATTTCTGTCCTGACTTCTTTTACAAACTTTATACAAATTACTTTCACCATATAACACAACTTGTTTATTTTACACTTCCATTCAGCAAAATAATTTTAAAAACATTCTGAATTATCAACATTCGTGCATATAAAACATCATTAGTTTTCCACAATACCATATTATATTAGTTATCCCACGCCAAAAAGGACCTTTCCTTAACTTTACAATGGGTGGGGTTTTCTATTGCATTAAGGCATTTCAATAGCAAGCTTGTCATGCGTGAAAACATGCTCCACATTACTCTATGTACATATCTGAGAATTCTTATCTGCACGTAAAAGCAAAAATATGTTTCTGAATCTCTTTTGGACATTGCTGCAAGAAAATGTTACTATTTACACTTGTGTGCTTGACAACAGGCATATAGATTATCTATTATACATGTACATTCAATATGCTGCAACAATCCTATATTTGAAAAGACTCAGAATCAAAAACTGGAATTCACATACTTACAGGAGATGCTAAAACATCAATAAAAGATTGCCCTCTGCGTGTATGCTACTAACATCACCTTCAAAGCTAATCAGCTGCATTTTGCAGCTTCCATTTAACTGACATAAATGACAAGCTTAATTGTTAGCAGGAGCAAAGTGAGTCTACACCAAATGCATATGCATGTACATAACTTTTCACAAAGATTGCTCTTACTACAAAATGTAATAGACTTTCTCATTGTCGGCAAACACATTGTCTTTTGAATTCTACATTCCACTGCCTTTCTATTCTTTGACCTACAACACCTTCACACCCAATACTGTCTCTCACCAAGGAGGTTATCTCTGTATATTATAAACCTCCTTGCTCTCACCAACTAGCAAACCCAGGCTCAGTTTGAGGGTCGTTCCATTTGCAAGCTGGGTGGGGGGTGACAAGAAAATTTTAGTACATGAAAGGGCAAAAAAAAGAAAATTAATAACACAGAAGGGAACAGGTATGTCAACCACTGATGTTAAAAAATGACATTAAAAAATGGTCTACCCGCTCAAATACTTAAAATGGAACTTCCTGAACAATGCCAAATTGTTGTTCTTTCTGACCTCGCTGATGTTGTCTTTCTTAACTCTCCTACACAATCATCTTAACTCTAGCCACTCTAGAACCTAAGCACACCTGACATTGATCTATTGTTGACATTGAACCATCATTTTATAAAATCTAGAAAGATAAGAGACACAGGCCATAACAAATACGCCAAACTGCTACCGTAGCAGGCTGAAGTTTTGAGAAAAACAACAGAGCGATGACTTGTTAAGATATGATGGATCAATGTCAGGAACAGACCAATGTCAGACACTAACTTTCAACATCCCACACAACTTCTCTTAAGTCACATTTGCTACATACCAGTTTCATTATGAAACCCGAGACTCTCCTATTACTGACATGTACATGCTGACAAAATTTGAGCAGTCAAAACCTGAAAACAATCGCCTTCATGAATCAAACCATCAGTTCAGTTCAGTTCTGTGCGTTATTGTAGATTTTGTAGCATTCGATAATACAAAAAACAGCAACATCATGTTTTCCAGTGCCTACTGCAGCCAATCATTTTCACTGACCATTGACCGTAACCGCTTGGAGTACAAAACTTACACTTTTCCACAAACGTTTCAACAACTTTTCAACAAAGCTGTACATTACTCCCTGATCAATCAACATGTTTTTCAAATTTACATATCTAGATCTAGATCTGACAGGCTGCTACTGGTAATACTAGTGACATTCTGATTGAAAATGGACGGAGGTCAATGAAGGTAATTCATTCATAAAAGCTCCTTGATTCATACAAGCATTAAAATTAGTTATATACAACATTGCTTGTACAATTACCATCCTTATAAAGGGATTGTTCTCAAAGCCATGATTTGTTTTCATAGGCACGGTGCTTCCGCTTGTTGTACATACACACAAAATGAAGACAATCTAGTATGTTGTACACAAACGAACACAGGATTGTTGCATGGTCAATTTGGTGTCAGAAGGATAACAACTGAGACAAAACGATTGCCTATTTCACTCATTTATTCAGAAAGTCTTCATCAGAATGACAAAGAGTGGTACCGCACTTCCTAAGATACAATGATGAAGACTCTCTGAATAAAAGGTTGAGATTGGGAAACATGTCTTAGCTGTCATCCTTCTGAATTTAATAGACAGGATGTTTGCATAGTTAGAAACTTTGAGACTTCAACATTTGACTGGTTTTCTCCGCCATGAGCTCGGCCCGTTTCTTGGCGTCAGCCTTCATGTACTTGATCTGTCGTGGCAAATCTCCGTCCCACAGCAAGACGTGCCCGTACTCAGCATCTAGCACAGGAGAGAGCAACACAGAACTCCTTACAATGATAGCAAACAGCAACCAATGTGCAGTATTGTATTGTATTGTATTGCACTTGCAGCTACATACTGAATGATCAGAGAGCTTAGAATAAGGTGGCAAGGTTTGTTTGAACCTTAATGTTTATTCATGAAAGCTCAAGTCAGCCCGCAGGCCGCTTTTCATTGAGGTCATGAGGGAAGAGGTAAGGGTCAGACAAAATATGTAACAGAGTTACAGTTTACATCATTTGAAGTCCTAATAAGTCTATACAATCACATATTTTACACATCTAAGATACACAAATAGTGAGTGCTGCTGCATGATTGGACTCCTATCATAGGACCTTGCTCATATAATCATGATAGGCCTATGCTCACCTGACTTGTAAACTCTGTGTCCAGGTCTCTTGACAAACCCCATCCCAACAGTCAGCACTGATGGCAGAGGCTTGAAGCCATGTCCTGCACAGAGTGGAGTAGTGTGAAAGGAATACCTTTTAAACCAATGCACAAGATGAATGAACTTAATATACATGTATGCTGACAAATAATGATATGAGGGGATACAACCCTCAACTTCGAGCAGTGAAATCCAGCAATAAAATACATAAGCATTGATTATTTATCTCAATATTTTTCAAATTACACGTAGTGGCATAACTGAGGATCATTTTGACTTCTAATTTAAAAACCACAAGATACAAAATCTTTTCCTTTAGTCAAAGAGTTGGAGAAATATTAAACACTTTCTTGATAAACTCTTACTACAAAATCAACTGAAATATGCATGAGCCCACAACAAAAAGACAAGTAATGAAGTATAATGTTACTGGGCAACAGAACAGCCATTATGGAAGTCAAAGTTGATATAAAAATGTCCTAAAAATGGGACATAACAATACTTACTGGTTTGTCGTTTCCTCGCCACAGTGACCGCCCGCACAGCAGACAGGTGCCGGTGGATGACGGCGAGTGGCGAGTGCGTCTGAGCGTCCACCAGCACGAGATGCCCCCCTCCCGTCCCGATCCACAGTGACAGGCTGGCCTGCAGCATGAAGGACTTGACCCTGGTGTCGAAGATGGAGACGTTGGGGTCGTGCTTCTTCACCATGGGGTGGACGTCGATGCTGTCGCGGAGGCGCTCGCGACTCTCCTCCCAAACCTCGACGACGGAGCTGTTCCGCTTCCCCAGGTACAGGAGCTTCCCCTGGTGAGCGATGTGCATCACCATGGCGTCTACACTGTGGCTGGAGATGGGAAACAAGGCGTATGCTAAGAACCTCTCACGGAGGTAACAACAATTGTGAACTAAATTCTAGGGTAAAGCAAATGTGAGAATTAAGCCCTGACTCTTAATTTTCCAGCTCTATTCCACAGCCAGGTTCTCCAGGCTGACAGTTGTTCCTACTAGCTTTACATGATCTCTTTTTATTGTTTTTCGTTATTTCTCTGGTGGAAAGACCACAATAAGTGAAAGGATTATTAAACTTCTTCAGTTCTTGAATGTATGGTTGCCTTTGATCATTTTTTTGTTTTTGTTACAGACTCCAAGAGGAACATGATATAGTCAAAACAGATTGAAAGTGAGACCTGGACTACAGTACAACATGAGAATTGACCCCTGACCCCTTGTTTGTTTTCCAGCTGCGTTCCACGGACAGTTTCTCCAGGTTGACAGTGACGATGTTCTTACTGCAGCCCAGCCACAGCTGCTTCCCATTCAAGGTCATGCAGGTCACTGGGTCATCGCCGTTCCCAACCGTTACTTCGTACGTCGGTCTGGCCTTCTCGTCCTGGAAGTTTCAGATCAGTTTTTAAATTTGGTTGCTTAATTTGTAAGTCAACAAGAGAAAGTGGCCCTAAAGTATACTGCAGTAACACATTAACTTAATTCTTGAATTCATACCCACGGACCCCACCCTTCTGAAGAATATCCTTTCCAGGGAACAGCATCATATACTTTTAAGGTACTCCAAAGTCCTGCAGAATTTTACAATTTTACAACATACGGCAGCCTGTGTAACAAATATGCAAGCCTTGTGAGACAACACTGGAAAAACCTGGTGGTATACAGATTCAGTAGTCTCCTTAAATCTGAAATAGATACTTTGTAAGTTTTAAAAGGCATTTTTTAATTATATTTTACAATTTTATGAGTTACTGACCTCCAAGGTATGTCTGGGGAACACTGCCACAGTACCATTGGCCAGGCCTACAAACACAGCATCCGAACCCAGCCACCTGTTTGGTATGGAGAGGGAGATTATCACATCAGAACATTTCAATTCTCACCAACAGAAATACAGAGACAGATTTAGTGTTCTGCAGTTTTGTAACACCCCCACAAAGATCCTGAAAGTGATTTGGCTGGACTGTACATCTAGAAGTGATGTGATTTTGGATACATTAAAGAAAGTAACCTCCTTTTAATAACAACATTTATCCACCAGTTTAACATCTATTATCATAATACCGGTACGTTTACGACGATTTCTCTAGCCATACTGATTTGACAAATTGTCAACGCATCATTTTCTCCAGTTACATGTTGCTGTTATAGCTTACCCTTGCCACTAATTCTGTGTAGCTTTTCTGCCACTCTTGTCCTGCTAAAAGCGTAATATTGTAATTGTAACACGCCGCAGAATTACATGGCGAACGGGCGCGTGGTTGGGAGGGGGTAAAAAATACCGGCAGGAAGAAACACGGCACAATTAACTGCCGCTATGTACATTTATACATCCTCTGATGTTCCTTCCTTTTCTGTCAGTAAATGCATAAAACATAAACCTGCATGAGCATACAAAATGTCATGAGAAAACGGACGTATACTGTCAAGAATTTTCATTTAACTCCTGTCCGTCACAACCGCTATGACGTAACACTTCACTGCTAGCGTAGATATAAAAAATGGCGGGAAAATGGCTGCGTACGTTCAATTTTGCCCATTCAGTCGTAGATCCGGGCTATTATGCAACGGTTCCTCACACTTTTACATGAGTTGTAGGTCACCAACAGAAATTCAAGATTGTTGTTGAATCATGTTCGTCTTGTGCCGTGAGCATGTGTAATTATGATCTATAAATTTGGCAATGAATGTAACAGTGTGTTCGTCCCACGACGAGCTGCCTACCCCGAAAAAGATACTGAAAACTTTTGGCCTTGTTGTCTTCGAATGCATTGTTATCGATGCTTTGTAAATGATGTATTGGACACCTAGATGTCTGAAGTGTGCACAGCTCAGAAATAACTATTGTTGCATGTGTAGATCTCTTTAAGTTCCAGTATTTTTAATCTACCGGTATAAGTCTTACTACCGGTATTATGCCAATGCATGTTACATATCTTCCACTTATTCATTCTTTATTTAACCAGGGTGAAATATACAGACGTGCATTATTATTGGATGATGTTACATTGGGGATCTCTATAGATGCTTTTTTTCAGGGGGGCAGATATACATGTAAATGTTATGTGTCCTGATGATTTGTAGTTTATTCTAATTATAAAAGCTACCTTCTACATTGAGTTTATAGCTACAGCTAACAGTAGTACTTACTTTGCAGCAGCCCCTTGCACGAAGCCCCTGTTGTACTCCATACACAAGATGGCATCTCTCAGCGGAGACAGGACGTACTTCTTGGTGTGGGTCACCGCGTCGTACACCCAGAGCCGCCCCGACTGTGTCCCTACCAGCATGGTGCCCTGTCCTATAGCTGTCATACAGAGGATACGCCGGTCGTCCAGCATCACTCCCTGGAAAATGGACAAGAAAACTTATCAGCGAAATAAAAGTTTAAATTAAATTAGTACTAGACTCTTCCACTGTAGAACACTTACTTCTGACCCTGTTCCCACAGAACAGAGAAATCTGTGGTCTAGTGGTATATTACAAGGCAGATAGTTTAAGTTTCAGCTGTTACATCGCTCAAACAATTTGCATGTTACTGGAAGGCTGCACCCCTATGTTGTTCCAACAACCCCATCCCTATGCCTAACGCTAATGTAGGAGTGTACAAACATAAGG
>NC_049983.1:17885081-17903217 GCF_000003815.2 Branchiostoma floridae | reverse complement strand
CAATCCACTTGACTGTTCTTTAACAGTACTCAAAAACAGTAGAAATCAGTTGATTGCATGTCAGATAACTGCACACTTTGGTCAGAGCACGGAATCCTCAAATGCCAAACCGGCTCCCATTCACTCCATTGTTAGTGACTTCGCTTAGCTGCACGACAAAAAGTCATCAATGCCGGATAATTGCACGAAATACGCTGGCAAATCTATGAACATTGCTCTGACATTCACAAGAATTAATCATCACCATACTAGGTACATGTTGTGCAACTATTAAGGGGCTGCAACATTGTTGTCCTTCTTATGCAACAAGATTGCACTTTGCCATTGAAGACTGAGTGTAATGCTTGTCTGTGTCCACCAACATGGGGTCTTTGTCAGGTCTTTTGCTTCAGAGTCAAGTCTTTTGTCTGTCAATGGTCTGTGCTATGGTCAACATACGATTTCTTCATACAAACGTCTCATCTTACAAAAGTCAACAGTACTATAAAGACGTTTTCAAGCAAAGGAGCAGGTTGAATTTCAACCAGAACTGTCTAATAAAGCCATGTCCATTACATAGCACAAAAAACATGGTTTGAAATAAAGAAACTATTCTTCTCTTCCCTGTGATGCCCGCAATCATATAGTTGATTATTTTGGTATGTTGGGGGTTGGCTGCTGCTTTCTATGCTAGACAAAGATAGTAGTCTACAATAATCCAATAGTCCATAGTCCAGTATCATAGTCAAAGTCCATAGTCCATGCCAAGTTCCATTGCCATACAGGTACTGGGTACTGTTGGGTTAGTCACTAAGAGACCAGCAACACAAAAGTGTCCACTGAAACTGCCTGGGTAATCTATTCCATTTCTTGATGGTCCTAGGCAAGAAAGCTCCCCTCTGTACTTGACAGGTCAATACGCTGGGAGTCTTAAAGAAACTAACGTGGTGGAGAGGGACGAATTTACTCCTACTAGTGGGGCAATGTACTACACCCTTGTAAAAGAAACAGTTCATAATGAACTTTGACATATTTCCCGTGCTGCACTACAAAGTTACGTCACAGGTTACGTGAAGGTTGCGTGTTACTGCTCGCCATCTTGGATTTGGGGGGGAAACAAATTCAAGAAGAAGGCATTGAATACCTCCTGTCTCAGATTACTGTTAGCAAAAGTAAAGCAGCCCATGATTTTATTCACACAGTCCGCACACCTTCATCTGATTTCATCGCCAAACAATCCAGTTGGAAAGGTAAGACTTAAGTAGACTGAGTGGGGAGGGGGGCAGCCATGTAACTTTGGAAGTGAGTAACTCACAAGAAAAATGAGACTCATGATTTTGGGTTTTTAGGTACCTTTGATGGAGATGCACCTTCAGTTACTGTACAAATCATACAAAAAAAAGGCTTCCTTTACATTAAGAAAAGTTCAATGACCTCATACCATTGATTAAGTCTGTTACAGCATCTCGTTTGGATAAGCTTTCTTTACCAAATAGACAACTTTGCACGACCAACTAATTTCAACTGGCTGCATGTTCTTCCATGTGAAACATTTACTTTTTCCTAGTTTTCTACAGTCATATTGCACTTATCTAGAACACTTTACCATTTAGTCATTACCTTTTGCACTTATTATTACATGTGTAGTTACATTTTAGGTTTTCCTTATATTTCATTGTTTGTTTAAAATTCTTTTAGCATATGGCATACCACCCCCAATTGTAAACGCAATCAAAATCATGTACAATGTACGACAACACAACTGTCACAGTTCTCACACCAGAAGGGGAAACAGACTTCTTCAAGATCGACACAGGTGTTCTACAGGGCGACCCCCTCCCTTCCTTTTTATCAATCGTTCTAAATTATGCTCTCTGCAAGGCCATCAATAGCAATGATGGCCTTACTCTGCAAAGAAGATGTAGTTCTTAAGGCACCACCAGTGGTCATTTTAGATTTGGACTTCGCAGAATGATAAAGAATTTAGTCTACTCAAAGACACTACTCAAGCTGCGCAAGACCTCCTGCATGGCAAACGCTGTGAGACATTTTGGTGTGGCGTTAGATTAGTGTAAACATAGTATAGTTACATAAATTTATCAATTATTTTGAATGTTAAACATTCTTTGTCTTTCAGATGGGATCTTAGTCATTGGAATTCTTCAATCTGGTGCACAAGAGTGAAAACTGCTGTAAGCTGGTACCCTCATACAAGACTCTCATTGACAAGCTGCTATCCTCTGTACCCACTGAACGCTTGACAGCAAGATCATCAAAAACTCAAAGAACCTTCTTCCTGTAACTGACGACTGATCTTGTCCCGTCTTATGATGCTTTAAGGAACTGTACGTTATTTACTGGGGGGAGGGCTGGTGCAGAACGGGTCAGGTAAAAAACATTTTCAATGGCCCTCCCCTGTGTCCAAATTTTTTTCAATGGCCCTCTCCCCACCCATAAAAATTTTTCCATGGCCCTCCCCCTAATTTTCCAAGTCATTTCCATATCTCCATCCCCCTTTAATTAAACAAATTTCAATGGCGGTTATTAGGCCGGTTATAACTTGAATAGAACAACCAACTTTTCATTTCGATAACATGTAAAGTGTAGAGTTCTGAATTTGAAGGTGCTACAATCTTAGGGGCTCCAAGTGCATGCTCCCCCATGAAAATGTTTAAATCTTGACCCTCTGAAATGCTATTTCCTTAATTTTTAGGGGCAAATTTTGTTGACGTACTAAGCTGAGCCTATTGACATTTCTATGGGAAAATTCACAAGGGTTACAGCTGGTGTGTTATGCCAAAGGAACAGACAGAACATAGTTACCCCATGTCCAATTACACCAAAGGCGTCGGACAAGTCCGTTGACCCCAGGAAAATTTTGAAATCCTGACCCTCTGAAATGCCCTTTCTTGCATCTTGGGGCAAATTTTGCTGGTAGACTAAGCTAAGTGTATGGAATTTCTTTAACAAAATAGCCAGCACTTTGGGCGGTATTTTTTCCGATGGCCCTCCCCCCAAGCCACAAAAAATTTCAATCGCCCTCCCCTACAGTGCACCAGCCCTACCTCCCTGATAGATATTGTATGGTACCTTAGAGAACCCAAGAACTTTCATTTCTTAAAACCTGTGAAACATTATCAAACTGTGTCTGATGAACTGTCCAAAACTAATCCGAATAGTCTACAGATATATGACATCTACAAGTACATTCAACACAATATGGCATCTGACAATAAATCAAAAGTAAAGCAAGTTTCTGAGATGGAACAATCATTTCCAAGACTGCAAAGAAATCCTGTAACAGAAGACTTTATGCAGAATGTCACTTCCAAGATTCAAGAACTGAACAGTGCCATACGAGACAAACATTGGGAGGATCTAAGCACAAAAGTTGAAGAAACTAGCCAGTACATCTGTCAGTGCCCTTCAGATATCATGGATCCACAGTTCAGTGGTGAATTTCAGAAGTTTGCAAAAGTGGTACAAGCTGAGAGTCAAAGCCCATCGCAAAAAAAGCAAAAATCTTGGAAGAAGACTCTGCGAGACTTCCAGGAGAAGTGGGTAGAGTTGTGTGCCACCTGGGCAGACCAATCCCAACCTGCAGCTGCAGCAGAAGAGCCTGACCCAGCTGAGTTTGGAAGTACACAATTCAGACCATCCCAAGAAACAACAAAACCAAAAGCACGAAAACAATCAAGGTCAGTTGCTTCTGTGCTGAAGGACAACGACCTGTCTACAAACGCAGCTAGTGGAGTTGCTAAAGCTGACGTTTCAGTGCCAAAGAAACAAAATATACATTGTACACCTAATGGCCATGGTATTTCTCAAATGGACCCAGGTTGTGAGGAAAGTGGAGAGCAAAATCTAGGTGCAATCGTTGAGACCGAACTTGATCTGATGATTGCAACAGGTGAAAATGCTCAAAACAGGCAAGAGTCTGAGGTAAATTCCTTAAACCAATCAGAAACAGGGAAGTCTTTGGTCTCCGAATGTGAGGACTGTTGTGAATACATCTCTCTAATGACTGATGCTCTAAACTATAAACGTTGGGAGCATCTTCGCAAACTTGCTCGACTTGCATCCAAATATACCAGTAAATGCAGCACAGCTGTGATGCAGTTCAGTATTCCATTCAAGCACATAGAGCTCCAGGTGCCCAGGCAAACCAACTTCACAGCTATACCCATGGACATCCAAAAAATATTGAAGAAAACATTGGAAGATCTAACATCTATTATCATAATACCGGTACGTTTACGACGATTTCTCTAGCCATACTGATTTGACACATTGTCAACGCATCATTTTCTCCAGTTACATGTTGCTGTTATAGGTTACCCTTGCCACTTCTTCTGTGTAACTTTTCTGCCACTCTTGTCCTGCTTAAAGCTTAATATTGTAATTGTAACACGCCGCGGAATTACACGGCGAACGGGCGCGTGGTTGGGAGGGGGTAAAAAATACCGGTAGGAAGAAACACGGCACAATTAACTGCCGCTATGTACATTTATACATCCTCCATGTTCCTTCATTTTCTGTCAGTAAATGCATAAAACATAAACCTGCATGAGCATACAAAATGTCATGAGAAAACGGACGTATACTGTCAAGAATTTTCATTTAACTTCTGTCCGTCACAACCGCTATGACGTAACACTTCACTGCTAGCGTAGATATAAAAATGGCGGGAAAATGGCTGCGTACGTTCAATTTTGCCCATTCAGTCGTAGATCCGGGCTATTATGCAACGGTTCTTCACACTTTTACATGAGTTGTAGGTCACCAACAGAAATTCAAGATTGTTGTTGAATCATGTTCGTCTTGTGCCGTGAGCATGTGTAATTATGATCTATAAATTTGGCAATGAATGTGACAGTGTGTTCGTCCCACGACGAGCTGCGTACCCCGAAAAAGATACTGAAAACTTTTGGCCTTGTTGTCTTCGAATGCATTGTTATCGATGCTTTGTAAATGATGTATTGGACACCTAGATGTCTGAAGTGTGCACAGCTCAGAAATAACTATTGTTGCATGTGTAGATCTCTTTAAGTTCCAGTATTTTGAATCTACCGGTATAAGTCTTACTACCGGTATTATGCCAATGCATGTTACATCACAACATACACAAGTTAAGGCCATGGCAGATAGAGAGAGAAAAACAAGTAACCAAGAAAGGCAAGGTCCATGACTCTACAGAAGAATCAACCAATTTTACAGTAATTGGTACCAACACAGACCACACAAAATGGTGGAAGAGCGCAACATGGGGCTCGAAGTTGAAAGAATTGTCCTCGATGAAGTCTGAACAATGCAAGATCGTAGGCCCCTTGCGCATGTGTACTGACAAAGAGTTCTGTCTCAGAACTGATAAGAGGGAGGGAATTAATACATATCTGGGCATCATGGATGGTAAAGGAGCAGTGGCAGTAAAGCAGTTTGACAGGACAAATGCTGACAGTGTCAGGAAATGTAAACAGGAACTTTCTATTCTAGCCATTCAAGGCAACAGAGAACACATTATCAGGCACTACCATTATGCTCGGGAAAAGATGTACAGGTATCTGGCCTTGGAACTTCCAGAGCACACACTACAGGAGTATGTGCAACTTCTGAAAGAGCAAAATGAGCTCCATAGTAAGGCACGTCTGATAATTCATCAGATAGTTGAGGGACTACAGTCATTGCATGAAGGGCCAAGACCCATCTTACACAGGGATCTCTGCCCTGCAAATGTTGTGCTTAATGCAAAACTATGTGTGAAGCTGACAGGCTTTGGCAACAGTAACATTCTGCAGAAGGAAGTGCCTATCCAGGACTACAATGAAGGTACACCTTGTTGGAAGGCCAAAGAATCCCTTTGTTATTCTACATGTTCAAAGGAGTCAGACATCCAGGCTACAGGCATGCTGGTCTACTTTGTTCTGAGTGGTGGACTGCATCCATATGGTGAACTGGACCAGCCCCATATTGTGGAGGAGAACATCAAGATGGGTCAACCCACTGGCCTACCTCTAATTGATGATCAAGAAGCGAGAGACATGATAGAATGGATGCTAGAAGATAACTCTGCTTATAGGCCTGATGTCAATCAGATACTTAACCATCCCTTCCTCGAACAATGGAATAATGGAAAAAGGATGGAGTTCCTTGAGAGGGTAGGAAATCAACCTGAAGTGGCTAGTGGGAAAGACAACTCTAGTACCTTGTGGGCAATCAATAACAAATGTAACAAGACCTGTACATGTGTTGGGGACTGGAAAAACAAAGTTGACGAAAAGCTACTGACTGAAAGTACACGGCCCTATAACCAGTCAGTAGGAGATCTGTTACGTTTGATACGGAATGTTCGGCAACACTACCAGGAACTGTCAGAGGAACTGCAAGAGCTAGTGGATGACAAATACTTCCTCCGACTCTTTCCTTCTCTTGTGGTGCATATCTACAAGATTCTCAGGAAAAGAGCACTAGCGGATGGCAGCTGGGCCAAAAGGAAAAGTCTGCAAAGATACTTCATTCCAAAGTCTTAGCTTTAAGAAGCCTTCCTAATAGTATATACAATAGTATTCACACAGTACAATGTACTTAGTCTATTGATGTGCCTTAAGTCATTCCAAAGTCTTAGCTTTAAGAAGCCTTCCTATGTACAATAGTATTCACACACTACAATGTACTTAGTCTATTAATGTGCCTTAAGTTTCGCAAAGATACTTCATTCCAAAGTCTTAGCTTTAAGAAGCCTTCCTATATACAATAGTATTCACACACTACAATGTACTTAGTCTATTAAAATAAATGTGCCTTAAGTTTCCATTTAAAGAAGATTTCTGATACTTTATTGTATTTTTATCCCAAACTGTAAAGGGTGTGAAACACCTTGGGAGCAACTAGTGTTGACAAGTATTAAGGATTGTATATCATGCACACTGTATGATGTTGAAAGATGCCATATATTTTCAAAAGATGGGAAAAACAAGTTTTTGAACATGCTACATTTTGTCTGTGTCTGATTGGGAAGCAGCTTGTAAGAAACCCAGATGGGAATTAAGTTTTGAAAAATTACAACACTTGAACAAAGGGATAAACAGCCACTAGATACAAGAGTTTCAGGTGTGCAGCCTTGAATTGAGACCAGAAATAAACTGGGATGTGCCCCCATTTTTGGTCTTTGGTTTTAAATTTAAAACTGATGGAATCTGTTTCATTTTCCTTTTTCGGAAAAAGAAAGTACTAATAAAATCAATACATAATTCTCTGGCATATAAGCTGTTCATGAAGTTTTATTATGAAGCAGCCCCATTCATTTCATAGTTCCACCCACCCTGATAGCGATACACTCCGGAGACAGGCCCTTCCCCAGCGGCACGTTCCTCCTCAGACACAGCAGCTCCCCGCTGCTGAGCCGTGCGAACACCTCGGCTGCAGTGGGCCTGTCGTCGGGGATGGGCTGCATGCAGTGGGTGATCAGGTCCTGCACGTCAGGCCAGGGGGCGCTGCCGCAACTGGTGATTGGGTCCAGCGGGCGGCCCTGGGGATGGGGAGGTGGTGGAGGATAATATACACTCAGTGCATCATGACAGTGTCCATCTGTTATTCATGCTATCATACCAAAGTTTGATCAACACAGTTAGCTAATACAACTTCAACAACAGTTACTGTTTTGCCATCCCATTCATTCTACATAGTATTAACAACTTAACAAATATCATAAAGGTCAGTGTCATAAACCTAGATTCAAAGTACTTAATTTTTGTTCTTTATTCGAAGAACCACAATCAGTCTAATACACTAATAAAGACCAATGAAACAGATACCTTGATGATGGCCTCGTCCAGCTCCCCCCTGAAGTGCAGGTCCTCGAACGGCTTCCTGCCAGTCACCAGCTCAAACAGCAGGATGCCAAAGGAGAACAGGTCCACCTGTACACACAGTAAACTAGGGTTACATTTTTAAACTGTTGAGCTAGATACTAAACTTAATAACATTTGGTTGATTTAAGAAATAACAAGTCAATTTCATGTGCTCTGACCACGTGACCGTTAAGTAGGATACCAACAGTCAAAGGTCACACAGCTACAACTGAAGAAAACGTTACATCATTCTCATCATTACCTTTAAAGACCCGTGATATAGAGAAGTTCAAGGGAGGGGTTCCTTAGAGAGAGCAACAACGCCCTGCCATGAGATATATTCCAAAGGACTAGTAATTTTAGAAATCCAAAAGGGGTAGTCAGGAACATTTTTTTACATGCAAACACTAATCTCCAAGCAGATGCTGGGGTAGAAAATTGCACCATTTTATGATGTGTCAGCTTTTCTGGGAGTCCATAACTACTACTCCTAGGAAGTAGACTTCCAGAAATTAAAGCCACCCAACATCTGCTTTGGAGATCATCCCCCTCATCTGTTGCTTTTGGTACCCATTTTTTTCACTTTAAAAACATTTCAAGACTGTCCAAATGATAAAAGACTATGAAATCTCCCACCTTGTTGTTGTAAGCCGTGTCCCCACGTGCCACTTCTGGAGCCCGGTAACCAGGCGTGCCCTCAGGAGCTGTCAGACCCAGCAGGGTCGCAAACTTGGAGATGCCGTAATCTGAGATTTTAGCATTGACCTGCAATGACACACAAATTATGGAAACCTCAAACAAACAAAAATGTTTACTATTGTGCATGTCACAGGCAAACTGTAGCAGATTACACATTATACAGGATTCTTAATGCTTGTGTCAATGGGAATGGACTTATATAAATGTTCACTACAAATGCCTTAAAGTTTGAAGTGAGAAGTAGGGAGAAAATGGAGTGTTTGTGGTGACTTTATGTTCAGGAATTGCTATAGCCACATACTGTACAGTAACGGAAACACCGGTCTCAAATTCATGGTGAAGTAGTCATCGCAAAAAAAACTACTGTAAAACCACTATAAAATGTCAATATTGTCATTACAGTCTTTAGGCAGGATATCAAGACTGTATTATGAAACAGAGCTAGACAAACTGGGCTTTTATCATAGAAAAAAATAAAAGAATTACCGGACTATTCTGTGCGATGGAGAAGATGAGGATGTTGTCTGGTTTCAGGTCTCGGTAGATGATCATGTTGGTGTGCAGGAACATCAGGCCCTCTGCAATCTAAACACAATGTCATGTACAAAAGTTGAGGAGATACATTGTGTATTTAAGCTTACGCTCATTAAGATGATGATACATACATGTAACTTGTAAACTCTTCAGTGAACGGTTGGACAAATTTCCTCGATAGATATGTCAATAGAATATAAAGCTATAGTGGAAAATTGCTGCAATTCATCTAATTAGCTCAGCAATAACAGATTCTGTAAGTGCACTGTAGATTGACTAAACCATTAATAATATGCTTAACCAGAAGTCATCAAATAACTTTCTGAATCAGCTATCAACGGATTAACCAAATCACCTGCATGCATTATCTTTCCTTCATTGTTGACCTCTGCTCATCTTCCTCAAGAGGTTTTGAGGTCAGTGACCCCATGGTATCAGTTCTAACTCATCTTTGTGGGTGCCAGTTCTAACACTAATGAGCTTAATAAGCCATCAACCACCCCACCTGCATGGCTATCCTCTGCTGCAGACCTCTGCTCATCTTCTTGCAGAGATGCAAAGTCATTGACAGCATGGGTACCACTTCTAACACACTCATTTGTAATGATAAGTTTGGACCATAATGTACCAAAACGATTAACCTATTCAAGCTATTAACCAGCCCACCTGCATGGCTATTCTCTGCTGCAGACCTCTGCTCATCTTCTTGAATAGATGTGAGGTCAGTGACCCCTGGTATCAGTTCTAACATAGTAATATCCAGCATTTGTCCTTGACACAGGGGTGGGCAGCAGTGGGCTAGTCTTCACACCACGCTTCCAAGCTCATTAATGATAGGCAAGTTAATAATTATTTAACCTAGACCATCAACCTATCAACCCATACCCACCTGCATGGCTATCCTCTGCTGCAGACCTCTGCTCATCTTCTTGCAGAGGTGCGAGGTGAGTGAGCCCATGGGTGCGAGCTCCAGCACCAGTAGGCGTGGCCTGATCCCCACAGCCAGGAGTGAGATGACACTGATGTGCTGCAGTCTGGTGAGGATGGTCACCTCCTGACGCAGCATCCGGTGGGGGTGGTCCTCTCCCACCTTACTGAACACCTTCACTGCTACATCCTGGAGCATTGGGAAAATAATGATGTTACATAATATCAAATGCATTTATCATTGAAGAGGTTCATCAGACACATATCAGTATGTTAATAGAAAACTTCTTCAATCAATGACTATTACTTGGAGGTACATGTTTTACATGTTTTCAAGAGTCACTGATTGAAGACTTTTTCCATTAACTTCTATTAACGAATGCATCTAGTTAATGTAATTCTATCAGTTGATCAATGTACAATATCACAAAATATGGAATGCTATCACTGTGACAGTCTTTTTATTGCCTACATGTAAAGAGAACTAGTACAGTGTTTAAAGGTCTCACCAAAAAGTTTAGTCTAAGGCATAAACAGAGGCATAACAACACAGCTTTTAGCATCACAAGTATCCCAGTGAAGTGACTGAAGCGATTATGACAGGTTTGACTGTACATGTACTTTTCAAAAATTCAAGATAAGACAATAAGATCGTAAAGTCTACCATGTTCTTGTAGCTAGCCCTGTACACGTTCCCAAAGCTGCCGTCACCGAGCTCGTTCTCCGGGATCTGCTCCAACTTGAACTTGTCCTCCTGCAGCTGGTACCTGCTGTCAAGGTCACTCAGCATCACATCTGGGGCCTGGGGGAGGTCAAGGAACAGTTTATCTTTGTGTTTTGGATTCAACCTTCAGCAGGCTACATTTTGAACAATGCTCTGGAACACTTTTTGTACAGTTAAAAAGGTTAACATTTTTGGTGAACTATGTTTGACAACTTTCAACATAGAGCTACCTGAAAATCACATCTCCTAACACATATTTGTCCATTAGGTATAGTCAGTAAAATTTTTACATGCCAGGGAAATGTGGCCTATAACTTTGGGTTGATTCAGCTCACATAGTTATGGATACTTCAAAGCCAATGAACACGGACGTATGATATAAGTGCAGCTACAGATAAAATTGGTATTTACGTCTCCTGCCATTGATGTGACATTGCACAATATTGCATCTACGTACACCCTTGTATGACATTGCATGCAAACAAAAGGATTTGAAACTACATGTATTGCTGGACATAATATTGAAAACAACAGGTATATTTGGTTCATATCAAGTTTCTCATCTGTGACCCTACCAGTTTGTGCAGGGGCACGGGCATGTCATGGTTGGGACAGAAAATGATGTCATCTCTGTCGGACATGACCAGGATCTCTGGCAGAGTGAAGACGTGGGGCGGGTCCGTCTCGCACAGGACGCACGGCACCTGGCGCTGAACCAGTGTCTGTCCTGACACCGGGTCGATCTCGCACAGTCCCGGGAACCACTCCTCGATAAGGTCATCCACAAGGTCAACAACGTGGCCAAGCAGTCGGCTGCCTTGTCTGGGGGGTAACCATTACACGATCATTAAGATACTCTAATAAATAGATGCAGTTTTAAGTCCTTTAAACCTGATTTGAAGGAAGAAAACATGATTATTCCTTATTTTTCTATGCAGAGTATGTTTGCCTTTGAAAATAGCAGCTATCAATTCTATATTGTGACCCACATTGTCTGAAGGACACTCATAACATGTTACAAGATGTTTCATATTTGTCATGTGTATTCTATGGTATTTTTAAGTCTAAGTTATATCTGTCATGATCCACAGAATTACATCATGTAACAGAAAAAGTTTTTTAAAATGCTCAAATTGTGGCATTCAGATCTACATCAGTGTTCCATACCTAGTTGCTGGCACAGTGATGTCCATGGAGTTCTTCTCCCCCTTGATTCTCTTGACCAGGAAGTACTCCTGAGTGGACCAGAAGACGTAGATCCCCTCCCGCCAGTACTCCTGCTGGAGCGGGGGGAGGGGGCCAGTCTGGGGAGAGAAGGGAAACAAGATATACGATGTATCAATTGTCTTAATAATAAAGATAATCTTGATAATGAAGGTCCAAGTCTTATCTCAATTATAAGCACTTGTTTCTAAATAATCGTAATAAAGATAATCTTATCCTAACTTTAAGCAACTGTTTTTTTCCCCGAATCATACAGTGTGATACAATAAAGATCAGAAAAAGCCATTCCTAACTTTTAAAAGTACTCCTGTTGGAGGGAAGAAGCCAGTCTTGGGAAAGAAGGGAAACAACATTTAACTGTATTGATAATAAAGGTCCAAATCTTATTTTATCCCAATTTTAAGCACTTGTTTCTCAAGCCAAAGCATACAGTGTCATAGCCTGGGTACCATCCTCTGTCTTTTTGCTTTCTAACCTGTGTTTAGGAAGCAAATTCAATATTTAGCCAGCAGTTCCTATAGAGGATGATGCCCAGGCTAACAGTGTCAGGCAATTAAGATCACAAAAAGTCATTCTCAACTTTTAAAAGCATTCTCTTCTCTGTCATTGCTATTCAGGTCACCCTAGAAAACAATTGTGTTTCAAACTATAATCACAAGTAGTAAACATAAAATTTATAAATAATCTTAACATACGATATCCACGAGTTTTTCTTGTGAAGCAGTTCAGTGTTGCAACATACTGCGTAATATACTCTTGACAAAACCAATGACCATCCCCATACCTTAAGATACATGGAGAAGACCATGAGTCTGGTGATGAGTCGTGACCAGTAGCCGATGGGGATGTACGGCATGACGTACTGCCGGTACACGTGGCCAGTGAACCACGCCGTCTTGTCGATCGGGGGCTGGACGAACGGCAGTCTGCAGGGGATCAGCAGCTCCTCCTCTGTCTGTGGGAGGGCAATCTCAAACCTGCAGCAAGGAAATATTAATCCTGATTTTTTTCTGTCTTATCCAACCTACAGCCACTTTTTGTCTCCAAGCCCTGATCAACAACCAAAATTGATGATGATTGCTCCATATATGAGGAAAAACAGTGGGAATCCAAAAGGTTCCTGGGAATCAAAGAGCATATAATGGAATGTGTAAAATGTAATTTTTTCCTTACCAACCAACAAATTTGTTGAGAGCAACCACTGCCCCTCACAAACCATTTTTCCTCAGTCCCTTGTGTAGTTGTTGAGACCAGATTTGACTTTACTTCAAGACAATTCTTTTTACCCGGTAATGCGTTAACAAATAAATGAATTCCATGTACCATTCATTGCAAAATCATGACAACGGAACTTTAAACACACAATATGTTTTTCCAGCAAAATAAAACCATCACGAAAGTAAATTTATTTACAGTATTACAACAATATTTCTACAGTCATCTGCATAAACTGTCAATCATCCAGTGAGCCCTACTTCTCCAGCAGCCTGAGGTACTGAGGGATCAGCTCCGGGGGGAACGCTCCTCCCTTGAACAGGTTCCGCACGTCGGACTTCTTCAGGATTCCCTTGTTGTTGACGAAGGGGTTTCCCTCCCGTACTGTCACCACCTGAGGTGAATCAGACGTCAATCATATCATGATATCTGTCAATCACGATGATTGTGTTTTATGAAATCTGCACTCAACAAACTTAAGGTGAGACATCTCAATGTCACTCTGTCAAAGCATTGCTGAATACGTGTGTAAATATATGGAATCTAAATGCTAAATCTACATGGAATTTAAAAGCAGCATGAAAGAAACATCTAGTATCTTATCCTGTAAGCATCAGGGACAATTACATTATACTAAAGGTATAAACATGGCCTATCGATCTACCAGTAGACACTCAAAATTCAAATGACACTTGATACAAAATGTAGGTTGACTGTGTCTAGTTTTGCTCACCCACCTGAGCCATCATCTGACAGAGCCACTCCGGGTCGATGAAGTACAGGTCCTTCAGCTGGAGGGCGGGGTCATCATAGTGCAGCAGGACTCCGGACTCATGCAGGAACCTCACAGCCTGGAGGGGCAAATAGTCAGGAATCAATCTTATACAAAAATATAGATGTGATGTCTTTTTGTGTGGGGAGGGAGGCTTTGACAGCAGAGCTCTGAGGAGGATCACAGGCATCCGTTGGCGCGAGTGAACTTCAAGATCTAACCCGGCAACTTCCTGCATCCTGCTTTGCAGCCAGGTCTGTTGGTATATGCACGTCCTCTGTCTTCCTCCGGAGTACCCCACCAGAACCCTACTAGACTTCAACCTTAAGCAGGCAGGGTGGCGCCACGGGGTGTGCCCCGCTGAAAGGATGTTGTGGCCCGAAACCTGTGCAACATCTCACTCCCCCATGCATACAGATACAGATTTTCCTTTTTCAGAGGGGAATTTTTTTACTGTACCAAAGAAAAAAAAGTAATAGATGGATTCCTGACTCTTCGAGGCCCCACCTGTGAGAGCTCCTCCTCATCCAGCTGCAGGTTGGCCTCCTTCACCAGCTCCAGCAGCCGACTGTGCCTGATGACAGGCAGGCCTGCCTTCAGACTCTGGGCCTCCTCCGTCACCAGGTCCTCCAGCAACATGTAGCTGTGGGGGATCATCTGCCCCATGACGGGCTGGCCTTTCACCTTGAAACTGGAACACAATATGCAAATTAGCTATGATTGACAGACTCTGCGCCTCCTCAGTCACCAGGTCCTCCAGCAGCATGTAGCTGTGGGGGATCATCTGCCCCATCACATGCTGGCCTTTCACCTTAAAACTGCAGAAGGACAAACGATATGCAAATTAGCTATGATTGACAGATCTGGGCCTCCTCTGTCACCAGGTCATCCAGCACCATCACAGGCTGAGCTTTCACCTTGAAACTGTGGAAGGGCAAAGAATATGTAAATCAGCACTTGATTGACAGACCAGCAGGACTACATATGTAAGGAGATGGATAACACTGAAGTTTGAGTCCCCATAGACATTAAGCTCTTATAATTCAATCTATGGCAATCATAAGAAACATAATGTTTTTTTTACAGATTACAAAAGTTATTGCACATTATAATTGCAAGACATAGGCAATGATTGTTGACCTACTTGTCGATGACGGTGATGATCTGTTTCCTCAGGTCCTCCATGGCTGGGCTCTCCTTGATGCAGGAAACTTCTGAATAACCCTTGATCTCTGGGAAACCTAACGAAATGGAAATAAAAAAGAACATTCACAATGATTACCAGTGTATGAATCTATTCCAAGACTTGTTCATTGGTTTTTTCAGCACAAAAAAATTATACATTTATCTGTTACTGACAAACCAGCAACAAACATACAATGCGTTCTGTAACTGCATTGTACAATTCAAATGGGTCTTGCCTTATAAAAATTCGTTGCTAGCGGTGGGTACCAGTACTCTACTCTACTTCGCTCTTGGACTGATAAGTGCCAAAACATGTAAACCCTGCCGATGTAATCTGGTCATTTTTTGTCGACTAGGTATGGTACACAGTGTCTGAGTACTGACCAGGTACAGTTTGTATGGTACACATGGCTGAGTACTGACCAGGTGTGGTACACAGTGTTTGAGTTACTGACCAGGTGTGGTACAGTGTCGGAGTTACTGACCAGGTGTGGTACACAGTGTTTGAGTTACTGACCAGGTGTGATACACAGTGTGTGAGTACTGACCAGGTGTGATACACAGTGTGTGAGTACTGACCAGGCGTGGTACACAGTGTCTGATACTGACCAGGTGTGGTACACAGTGTCTGATACTGACCAGGTGTGGTACACAGTGTGTGAGTACTGACCAGGTGTGGTACAGTGTGTGAGTACTGACCAGGTGTGGTACACAGTGTGTGAGTACTGATCAGGTGTGGTACACAGTGTGTGAGTACTGACCAGGTGTGGTACAGTGTGTGAGTACTGACCAGGTGTGGTACACAGTGTGTGAGTACTGACCAGGTGTGGTACACAGTGTCTGAACCCTGTGTCTCATCTCCAGGATGATGGTGTCTGCCTCCTCCCTCTTGATGCGATCCTTGTGGGTGCCAACCACGATGACGGGACAGTTGGGAGCGCGCGCCTGGATGTTCAACAGCCACGGCCTCAAACTCTCCACCTCCTTTGGGCCCCTGCTCAAGTCATACACCACCTGTGGTGTTGAAAAACATGGGTAAGCACACACGTTATGAACAACTGTCAATTGTAGGAGGTATACAGTGTCTGTAGTCATCATCATCCAGTCATGCTAGTTGCACGGATGAACATGACACTTTCCCTCCATCCATCCCTATCCTCCATAGCCTTGGGCAGATTTTCCACTGAACAACAAGCGTAGTTGCAGTAATTATTGTAAAAGTTTTGAAACTAAAGGAATTTAGAATGTAGGAACAGGATTGTTCTCCACTTTCCATGATGGGAAATACCTTGTTTGATCATACCAGGATTCAGGTATAAACAACCAGAATCTGAAAATTCGGAGCCTGATTTAGATCTTTCATGTATACGTGAATTAAAAAATCAGGATTAATCCCTGTGCTTTGGCGAATTCTCATTTACACATCCTGGTATGAACAGAATCATAATCAAACAATATTTTCTTTTTATTACGAAAAGTACACCATGAATGTGAAAGTCAACTGTGATTATGTGATGTGTGTGGGAAAAAAGGTGCAGTTCCTTACTAACCAGGTAGAGGGAGCGGGAAGACAGGAAACACTGGTGAGTTGAGTAGAACTCCTCCTGTCCAGCAAAGTCCCAGGTACTCAGGGTGTAGGTGTGGGTCTTACTCCTGCCCTTCTTCACTGGGATCCTGGGACATAGAAGTAGTTCTTTAGGATTAGAATATTTCTTGATGTTAGGCATTGAACAAACATGACTTGAATATCATCATGATAACAATATCTTGAGCTACCAGTCAATTTTTTGGAATCATTGTACACAATCCTACAAATTAACCTTGAGCCTTCTAAGGTTAGCCTGGGTACCATTGTATTTCTAAAGGGGCTCACTGCAAAATCTTGTTAGGGCAGCGAGTGCAAGGAGCTCCATCAGAAACAGGATGGTACCCAGGCTATTCTAAGGTAACCTTTGGGCATCAAATTTGCATTGATCATAGCTTCAGGCAGCAGAAAGAACCTTAAATATTGAATAAAAAGACTTTTGAAATACATCTTTGCGAACATTAGTACACTGATACAAGTTTTCATCATGACATGCCTTACAGTTTACTTTAGGTTGAATTATCAATACCTTATCACAGCTTCTTCTTACAGTAATCTATTTTGCAGCATAAAAAATAATTCCAAAATGACTGAGTCTTTGGCTGAGTATTCGCCTACTACTGGTGTTTTGAAATCTTGTCTTCATGTATTAAAGTTTGACTTACTAAACTTTGTAGAAATGACTATAACAAATAACTTACTTCCAGTCCTTGACCAGCACTCCTATGGTAGCAGTGTTGAACCTGGGGTCACCCTTGATCTTCTGCAGCTGCCTCAGCAGAGTGGACTTCCCCCTCCCCCCAAACCCCACCAACATCAGCTTCATACGGTAGTGGGGCACAGCCTGGCAGGGTGGGATGGCAATGAACACACGGTTAATAATAAGCAATTCAATTAATCATTCACAGGCATCATAGTCTGGTGCATGTTGGCTACAGACACTAACAATTCACGCCTGGTTGGTACTACCTCCTCGGTTCTGAAGACCCAGGTCTTTGAGTGTGTTGAAGATCGGATGTCCACATCACCCTCTGGGGTGGCCTCTTGGGCACTTGGATGATAATAGGGCCGTCTGATAAGCAATTGGATGATAACTAATTTTGACTTGTTACTAAAATAGTTCTCTTTAACACTTAGGAGGTAATAATAAAATGCATAAAAAATTCTACAAGCAAACAAGCAATGTAATTTCTCTGAGTTCCGCTTTTAGACAACGATATGATTTTACCTGTTTGAGCCTCTGACTGAGGAAGCCAATGACGTCCTTGGTGCGTCCTTTCACTATGGCGGGGTCAAGGTCCAGCCTCAGACCATCCAGTGGAAGCTGGGGGCATCAAGTACACATTGTTTATATCAGCAAAATTAATTCATTGCACTACTGGACCAAATTCATTCAGGTGGACAAAAGCCATGCACATTGAAGAACTGATGTGATAATGGTGTGA
>NC_049983.1:17831792-17883514 GCF_000003815.2 Branchiostoma floridae | reverse complement strand
GCGGGATGTACGTGGGCTCAGGCTCCGCCAGCTTGTTGTGGGCTAGCTTTACTGTGCTGAGGTTCTGTAGCTTCATTGCAGCATCATACGGCAAGTTATCTATGGGGACAACACAGAAGGTAAAGGTAGTCAGTCACATAGCCTTTCTGTAGCTGCCTTTTTGAGGCCATAGGGGTAGTAGAATGCTGGCACTGGGTGTTTCCTCTTCTTCGATTGCCTTCGACCTGTCAAACGAGTAAGGTACCCATTTTTGTACTTTTATACAACCTGATCATGAACCAATACTGCTGGAAACATTATCATAATGATTTTCTTTAACAAGCTGGTTCGCAGTTTTGAACTGCATGAGCACTGTCAAAGTTGAAGGCCTCAGACTTAAACAAAACATGTTTAGAACTGCTTACAAGTTAGCGGATAATACCTTTGACCTCAAGCTGTGCAGTTCAAACCTTACAGACTGAGATAACAAATATTTGTACCCACCTAGCTCATTGCAAGATGCCACTAATGTCTCCAGCTTGGGACATCCTAGAAAGAACTTCAAGGGAAGTTCCTTCAGTTGGTTCTTTGAGATGTTCACGAACTTCAACCTCCTGAGCTGGAACGAGTCTTCGTCGTCGATGTTGGCTATTCTGTTCCCCTCCACATTCAGAACCTGCAGCATGGGCATGCAGATGCCGATCCAAGATGGCAGCGCCGTCAGGGAATTGTGGGAGATGTTGAACTCCTTGAGGCTGAAGCTGGTTTTAGATGGCTTCTTGGTCAGATCTGCGATCTTGTTGTGTGAGAGATCCAGTGAGTCCAGGTGTTGGCAGGCGAGAACATGGGCGGGAAAGGTCGTGAAGCTGTTACTGTGGAGATCCAAACTCTGCAGTTTGGGCAGAGCCTGGCACAGCCTCCACGGGAAGTCCTTCAGACTGTTCTGGCTGAGATCAAGCTTTTCCACCGCCACCAACGAGTTCAGGATGTTCGTGTCAGATTTGGTGAGGCCGTCAAGAGAGACGATTCCGTTGGCGGAAATGTCGAGGAGCCTCACCGTGTTTGTGGACAGTGACCGAACGGGCTTGTCGGCGGACGTGAAGGCCCGTTTCCTGAATGACTGCTTGTTGTCTTCTTCTATCTTCATTAAAGACAGCTTTTTTACTTGACCAGGGCTGACCTGATCCATGCTATCTTTATGGGGGAGGTCAGCATGTGGTTGGGAGGGGACTGCTAGGCTGGGTGACTTGGACTGATCCATGCTGTCCCTTTGGGGAGAAAGTGGTTCCTCCACAGTGGAATCCGTTTCTTCAGCTTCTGATATAGAGACCTGATTGTGGGAGAATCATCAGTTAGTTATAATTGCCACAGCTGGTGATTTTTTAGTGTGAGAGGACATGTGGCCACTGCAGACAGGATTTTTTGTGCTTGGGTCAAAATAGTCTTAGGCAACACCTAGAATAGGCCACAATGGCCAGATGGTGCTTATATAGAGGTGGTCATTAGCACGTAGGCTTGACTGTATATTCTATACAGTATGCAGAAATATGTACATGGCGTGCAGTGTGCTATAACAGGAGTAAGCACATTGAACTCTAAAAGACCCCTTATCCCAGCCACCTCACCACCTAAACCTTCTCCACTACACCCATTAACACCATCACCCTGTAGAGGCAATAATATCAATCAACATCACCTCTCGCAACCAGTCCTATGGAAGCATTGGGGAAAAAAGGAAAGATTTATTCAGCATACCTGCAAAATTTGTATATTTTCTGATTTATTTCGTGCAAGAAGAATGATAATCTAGAACATTTCATCACAAGCAAGTGAGTTTTCTCATGTCCATATAACACAATTATGTTTTTTGTCTTGAAGAATGTATAAGGAAAGGTTGAGAATTTTACAAACTGAAAGACCCCTTTGCAAGTACAGTAATTACATTGTACTTATCAGGAAACCATATGCTCCTTTTGAGTTTTCAGGTTTCGAGGACAATGGAACTCCTAAAACCCAATCACACTAGTATGTATTACTGTGGTTCCTTCATATGAATGACCTCAAAATAAAACTTACCCAAGTCCTTTCTCTTCGAAGAACATTAGGAGAAGGTGATCGGATGGGAGTTGAGGTGTAAGGGGTTCCCACAGGTGTCAACTGTGTGGGGCTACTGTCCACACTAGACCCTGTCCTCGACTGTGCGAACGGGCTGAAGCCGAGAGAGCTTGCTGTTACAAGAGGCCGATCCTTTCCCTGAGGTATCGTGGCCAGCGCCTGGCCAAACTTCTTTTCCGTCATGTTGCGCGGATCCCAGCGGTTGAACGGCATCTCGGAGCCCGTCTTGCTGTACTTCCTTCTCAGTTTTTTCCTTGGTTTGGCCGGGGTTAGCTCGAGGTCACTCTCCCCAGACAGTCTTCTGGAGGAATCCCCTAACCCAGTCAGCTCTGGGGGAAATGCAGAAAGGTTATATTCTAAAAATTGAGAAAATTTTAAAAGCACATGTACCAGCAAATAGCAACGGTCAACAAATGTAGAAATCAAATGTTAAATACAATGCCATCCCAAGATACATCCGTGCCTGTTAAAATATGACTGTGAGAAAAGAAAAGAAAGTTATTGGGTGACAAAAAAAAACAGAAAATAAATAAATAACATATGACTACATCACCGTGACAAATTGTTAAACAGTGTATATTAGTATCGACAAAGATGTTAAGAAATATAGAAGTTATCTATTATTATCAATGAATGTTGCCAACAGGCATTACCTTTGCTTCTATTTCCTATGTGGAAGCATTAGAAAGAAGCACAGGACAGAAATGGTCAATTGTTAGAAATACAAATAGTAGAACCAGGAACGGATCACAAAGGAATGGCATGGAGCATGAGAGGGGATCTGAAATCTCTTTCCTGATACCAGTCTATGCAGAATTCTTATTTATATGCAACTAATTGTCAATGGTACATCTGGTCTTTTGTGTATAAGATATCTTTTTCCAAAGGGAATTCAGTAATGTCTCTCCATTTTTGGGCCAATCCTCTGCTCTAGTCCTTGGCAAGCCATCCCTAAGTGTAATGAGGTTGCATACACCTGAGTGTTTTAAATGATCCACCTAGTACAAAAGTTTATTCAATTTTAATGCACTTGTTTCCCCAATACATGCAATGTAATGCTAGATCCATGGGGTAATCTATATCCGTTGTGTTTCAAAACAGACTATTCAGGGATATCAAGTCACCAGTGGTAGTTTCAAACCTCAATATTTTGAATTAGCCAACCTGATATATATAATACCCTGTTTTTAAACACAACGATAATAGATTACCCCACAGATAAACATTAACTGTTACAGTAGGATGCCCACCGGCCTGTCCCCAGCATACAAACAGAACAACAGGCAAAACACATGCATTGCAGCAAAGAACGATTCAGAAATATACTTATGATTGAAAAAAGCAAGTATGATGATTGACTGTAGAGACGATTTGTAGGTACCAGAGAAGACAGAGAAGATTGGATAGAGCATTCGGTTCCACCATTTATCAGAACGGCTGGCGTCAATCCTGTCATCTGGAAAAGAACAGGTAAAGTGGAAGGAAAGGAGAAAAATATAAACATTTGAGTAGATGACTATATACTAGAAATTTTTCAGCATCATTTGGTAATCTCCAAGCAGATGTTGGGATTTATAGTGTTCCAGTCCCCTTATTTGGCTGATCGTTGTTTGTCAGAAAACGGCAGCCAGAAAATGTTATGATTGTCCATCCCAACGTCTGCTTGAAGACTAGCCGTCAACAGATAGATTTGATCAAGGGCACTGTAAAAAGAAATAGACTTCAATGTGACTGCGTCTCCGCTCAAAATTCAAATTTTGAACATAGATGCATTATGATAGTACATTAATGTTAGGTTTGACATGGCTCTTAAGAGAACTGAGCTACTTTGGACAACATTTAATGCAGAAAAACATAAACAACTTCGCAAGCAATTTTTGAGTTCTAAAAGAATTCAAATTTGCAAGTTAAATGTTAATATTACAAGTTAAATGAAATAAAGAAGGGCCCAACCCTAAGGTGTCATCAAAACATATTTCACGCCTACTTTATAATGAGGCAACAGATGAGTGTTACAAACAGACAACACTAAAAGTGAAAAGGTTGACAAAAACAAGGAAAAGTAGTACATCTTTTGCCGACTTCTGCTGACTTACCCAGCAAGCTGTCTTCTGAGGGAGACCTCGCGTAAGCGAAACTCTTTCTCCGGATGTCTTGGACCTCGTACCCGTCAAAGGAAGTGTCGCTGGTTATGCTTGCTAGAAAATGAACATGATCCCATTTGCAAACTCAGCTGTCTAAAGTAAGTGCAATGACTCAAGAAATGATGTCACCGAACTTTTGACTTCAAGTACATGAAATTAGTAGCACACACACAGTCACACTGATTTCAATTACATTGTTACCAGAAAGCAAAGTTGCAACGTTAGTGTGTATTGCACACACAAAGCAAAAGCGCAAATGATGCAAACTAGTACAACAAGCATGAGCAAACAGTACCTCTAACTGTACTGCCTCGCTGAACACCTGTTTATGTGCAAAGCAAAAATGTAACATACATGCAAGCAAGCCAGCAGGGCATGCAGCAAGCAACATATTACAACAACGTAAGTTCAAATCAACACAATAAAGCTTGACACAAGAATTCTCAAAACTTGAGTTTGGTCAATCATCTTGGTGAATATTCTATTAAATACATTGTATCATACATAATTGGGGAGCATAATTGGCGTTTAAAATGAAATCTTTTTTGTTATAATTGTACAAATAAATGTTGGCATCAATTTCTTATTTCTGTTTCTGCTTGTGTTTGTATATGTAGGTCTGGTCTTCAACCTCTGAATACAGGATCATAAAAATACAGTATCATTGCCAAGGGTCATATTCATATATAAGCTTTCCGAAAACGGAAAATATGATTATCAAATTCGAGTTTCCAAATTTCTTGTCCTAAGTGAGTACTAACACTAACAAGCACAAAACAAAAGAGGACAAACAAAAGGAAGAAGACGTCTACCTTTAGTCTCGTCGTTAGATGAAACTGAAAATGTTAGTAAAGAGTGTAAGAGAGAGGGCTGAAGGGTAAGTTTTCAAAGTCAAGATTACTAAAAAGAAAAGCACCAAAATTCTCAGAAAGGTTTGCAGAATGGAAAGTTGTGCAGTACCCTTTACCTTGGTTAGTATCATCTGGTCTGGCAACTGCAGGAGAAAAGTAGAGCAAGAAACTGAGAAAAGTGCCTTAAGTCCTGTCACACATAGCTGCAACCACTTCCACTAGACCTTCTACAGACCATGGCTGGGAGCTAGTGTGAGCAAGGTCATCTGTGGTTGGGAGTTTGACTGCAAGGTTGCTGACCATAATTAGTTCTTTTTGAATTGTCGGCTTTTAAGTGTCACTTACGAAAACTACTGGATAGTAGTTGAAACGTCTGACCATTTCCAAAACCATATCCAGTTGATTGAGTAACTACTTTTTGGTGTATCTTCAGTTATCACTTGTATGTCTAACCTACATCAACATGTTTCAGCTTTTCAGCTTGCTATAGATTTTGAAAAATCAAGGAAATCGGGAAGGTCAGATTCTGCTTGGATGTTATCGAAGGATCAAACAGGAGCTAGAATTGGATGGACTCCTGACTACTCCTAACCTAGCACCAGCCTTGGGTGGGAAGTGGTTGGGAGCAAAGTCCTGGGGAGGTCTGGATTGTGTGACACAGGCTTTACCTTTAAGTTAGAGGATGCCAGTATACACGTACATGTAGACATGGAGACTTGACATGTTTATCATTTGTACATAGTTTCAAGGCACAATGAACAGCACTGTTTTGACAAATTAATCATCATAGTGTGTTTTCCGTTGAACAAACATCGACAGTCGTTTATAGAAAATGCAATCTACAATAACTATACCACTGCTGTACAATGGCAAGGTAACAAATACACAAAAAAACATGTGCATCTATCTCGGATTTAGTTGTCATTTTTACATTTTCTTCACTATGTGCGTTCCCACCAACAAAATGCTATAATTCTTATTTACAATATAAATGAACAAACTATTTACTATCATTCTTCCTCCATTGATATATCATTGCTAATCTTAATGTGATAGTTGATGCAAAACATTTTGAAAATCTTGATTTAATCTTAAGCTTTCTCTCAAAAATAGATGCAATTTTGATCAATTGAAAATCAGCGGTGACCGTCACAAACACCACATACCTGAACGGTAGAGTGGAAATCTCCTGTCCGTGGAGTCGTCCAGAGGGAAGGACATTTTAGCCAGAGACGGGTCGCTGCCTCCAAAGTGGTTCCTGGTCAGCGGGAGGGGGCGCATCTCCCGCCGGTTACGGACGTGTTTCACCATGGCTGCCATGGCAACACCCGAACCTGGAACATTACAAAAAAGAAAGGTGATTTTGGTTGAGTTTCTGTCTGTTAATGACAATGGTTACAGAGGATCGATGACAACTGACAACAGCTTGTATCATCAATGGGTAAAATTATCTATATATAGAATATATATATACAACACGGTGTATTCCGTATCACCCGAGGTACCAGCCCGACCGCCGCGGGTCGGATTGCCCGACCGCCGGAGGGTGATTCGAACCGCGGGAGGGCTGGGACCGAGGGACAGAAAGTGTTGCAACAGTAATGTTCCAACGTCCGAATCAGGCATTCGAACTTTCGATGGCACCGCACTCGGCCCGCTCGAAACAGTTCGATTTATTCGAATGGAGCCCATGTGATATGCCTTTCGAACCTGTGCGATACGGCAGTTATGGCCCGGTCCGGAACACCCGTATCGAACGTTTTCGTGTCACAGGTATGATATAAAAGTGGTTACCATTTAGTGGCCACAATGGCCAGGTTGTCCTTATGCAAACAGCTGTACACCAAAAAGCAGTTACTGACGCAACTGGAAATTATGATTTTGGAACTGGTCAGATGTTTCAAACAGCTATTCTGTGTCTTTCATTAGTGACACTGGAGAAATCTTGTTGAAAATAGTTTTTAATCGTAGCTGTGAAGATGGTCAACATAGACAGATGTAGTCACAGGATTGACAAGTTTGTAGTATACATATGTTTTGATGGTTTGTTAATAAGCATTCTAGTCCCTACCATCCATGTTTTTGGTGATGTTCCTGTCTACCAGCATGGGCTGTAACCACTCGGCCCTCAGCCCGCCGAGACTGAGGCCGCTCCAGGACACCACGCCGGCCTCGCGGTCGTGCCCCATGTGTTTCAGCAGCAGGCCGATGATGCTGTGATGTTCCTTCTTCAGACTCAACTGGAGAGCAGGCTGAAGGTCACTAATACCCTGGAGGAGAAAGACAAACAAATTTAAAACTAAAGTTCCCGTACATCGGTAACAAATGCCCATCTCCATTTCTGTATCCTCTCAATGCCACACATCTATGCAAGCCACTATGGCAGGGGGCTAGTCCGCTGGTAATGATGTGTGTTTAACTCCCATACTCTTAAGCTTCCTCATTAGTGCTGAGTGCTAAGCAGAGAAAGCAGCATGTACCATTTTAAAAGTTTTTGGTATGACTCAGCCGGGGATTGAACTCAGTTCAAAAGGAAAGCCCAAATTATGTCTACATTTTGTTAAAAACAAAGCTTAGTTTGGGATATGCACTGAGCTTGTGAGTGACAATTTGTTAGATACAGAATAACAGCCTCTAGCAGTATCTCTACAACAAGATGCAAATCATCCTTGAAATTTAACTATTTCTAACAGAAAATATACAGAAACTTTTCTCTCCTAAATACTAATGATTACAGTTACCTGTTTGAGCAGAAAGTGGACTAAGTGTTCGTCTCCCCTCTCGCAGGCCAGACAGAGCGGCGTGTTGTGTCCCTCCCCAGTGTTGACATCAGCACCCAGCTGGATCAGACACTCCACACCCTGGTCAAGGGATGTACACTCAGTCTGTTAGATTTATATTTTTGTATATGTACACGCTCAGGCCTTGAAATATCACCTGTATCTGTAGGTTGGTGCAGGCCAGGTAATATTTACCCTGTGTACCATCCTTGCTAGTTTAACAGGGCTCCACCTCCCTTAACAGTATGGGAGCACCGCTAGGTAAAATTTGAGTATCAAAAAATAAAAACCAATCAAAAAGCACACCAAGCAAAATGTTTTTGCAAAGATGAAAAAAATCTGAGAACTTACTTCTTGCTTTTGTAGAAAATGGTGAATAAAAGTATAATCAGAAATTAAAACAAAAATAAAGATTCATCAAACAGAAAAAAGATGAAAAATCATTTTCATAAAAAGTAGCATAACGTCTGAGAAACAAGCCTGATTGATACTCCATAACCTGAAAAATACTACAGACCCTACACAGACTAAATGTTAAATAGCTGATTAAATTTGTTAAGAATAATTTATTTCTATCAAATAAGCAACAAGACACTTTGCACCTATTTTTTACCTTTCCACTCAATGTACATTGTGTTTGTATTACTCATAAGTTTTGAAAATGAACATGACAGGCACATACCCTGATGGAACCTTTACTACAAGCAGACAGCAGCATCTGGGGCTTCAGGTCAAGTTCACAGCTCAGGACGTACAGACACTCACTCGCAACATCCAGGAGACCTGTAAACAAACAAACAAACAAACAAGTTAACAAACACCAAACTTGTAGGACTGCTCAATTTGAATCTGGTACTGACATAAATGAATGTATAACTTTTTGCAGCCTGCAAAAATAGGCTGTGCTGACTGTCTGTATCTGTAACAGTACTATAACCATAACTACCATTTGGCATAACAGACCTGTTGTGTAATACATGAGCTTTGTAATACACCAAGTATTCACAATTAGTGAATTTAACCAATGATAACATGGCAATTCGATGTTGAACCAATGAGAGAGTAGCTGCATGTTGGTCAAATATTCAAATTTTTACGTCTTTATTTTCACATTTACATTTTGATAAAGTTGAGTGGGGCTTACAGATCAGTTTATTACCTTGATTGTAAGAGTAGCACTCCAGTATGTGGAAGAGACACTCCTGAGCATCATTGTTCACCAACACCTGGCTCATGTCTGTACTCATCTCAGCCAACAGCTGGATAGCAACACAGCCCTGCAACAACACATCAAGATGGTCCATGAAGACTTTAAGGAATCATTAGATTGTCAGTTTGGGAAAGCAAGACTTTGTAAGAATGAAAATATTCTTTAGATTATCAACTACAATGCTCCATATTTCTTTTATGTTTTTTTTCCTCAATCAGAAGTCCTATACAATGTATACACTGTATTTCGAAAAAAAATTGGAGCCATTTCTACATTCTTTTGATTTTTTAAGATTCATCTTAAAGGTTGTCCTCACCTAGATTGTGTTTGTTTGTGCTGCATTTATGGTAAAACAATTGTACCAGGCAAAAAATATACCAGTTTTGTACCTTCAGTTTCTGAGTCAACAACCCTATCCACATGGCTACTATGCCACCTTGTCATTAGTAGATACAGTTCCAGTAGTTTCATTGGTGTATAGTATCAAAATTTTGAGACATGTAATCATACATGCAATCAATAGAAAATGTGTATCAGTTACTGTAGTAAATATGTATTAGTCTGCAACCCCACCTCCTCCTGTATCCTTATGATGTCCTTGAATCTGCTCATGGCCTCCACCACCAGCTTGCCGACTTCTTCACAGACCTGAGGACTGTTGAACCTCTCCTCATCCACCAGCACCTGCAGCATGATCAGCCCCTTGTACTGGATAGCTGGGAGGGAGGGGGGCAGGAAAAAGGGACAATGCTGTGTTTACTTGAAAGAAATTTCTAGTATTGTAACTAACTAAAATTAGCTTAAATAACTACCAAATATTGGGAAAGTGCTCTTCCACAGTGACTGATCATGACAAGGAAAGACTCCATACAGTACACTGCAAATGAATTTAAGTTTACGAGGATCTAATTTTACGAAAATGGATTCACAGCATATACAAATCAGGGCTCGAAATACTTTTTTCTGCATACCTGCACTGGTGCAGGTATAGGGATGTGTACCGGTACAGTGTACCGATACAGTACCGGTACAATCAAGTAGGTACAGATACAAAAATACCGAACCCTGGTGTACCGGTACTGGACCTGTATCTAATTAGTGCAAGCCAGGCAGGATAACAGGTCAGGAGATGGCCACTTTGACAGATAAAATTACTGTGAAATCACCATAGCAGTCTCTGAGCCCCAGTGAGGGAAAAACAACAAGGGTCAAATTTTTGTTGCATCATGTGTCTACCATAATAAACACGTTTTTATTGGTTCAAACATGCTTCTACCCTTTTTGATACATTTCTTGCCGTTGTAACATATCATAATATAATATTATGATATAATATTCAATGGCATGCATTTAGGTCCGGACTCATTAGGTCCGGACCTGTACCTAAACCTCTGGATTCGAATCCGGACCTGTACCTAAACGTGGGTTTAGGTACGCATCCCTATGCAGGTAACACTTAAAATTACCTGCACCTGACAAATTTTACCTGCACCACCTTGAATTTAGGAAGTATGGATCATACTAAAATTGTTCAGGAACCATTGCTATTTTTTCTTTTAGTTTTATACTTTCTAGGTGGTAACAGTCAATGTAACTAATAACAATATATATACAGCTACATTATAGGACATTTATGTATAAAACCCAGTACATATACCAGTGCAGGTTAGGTGCAGGTAGACACCAGAAATACATTTTGTACCTGCACAGCTCAAATTTTACATGCACTAACCTGCATATGCAGGTGGTATTTCGAGCCCTGCAAATGTATGTGTATCACAAAATCTACTTTCTCTTTTATCACCGGGTTAATGTGAGTGGCGTTCTATATGTTTTATTCAATGATTACAACACACTACAACACACTTAAGATGACTTACAGTCATCCTCTGGGTTTTTCTCCATGGCATGGATGGTAGTGTGCAGGGCCCCAGCTTCATTCAACATGGCAGGAACACCGGCTACGGTGGGGAGAAAACAAACAGGTCAAGATCTGAATTCCTGTGGATAAATGTATCAGTAAAAAATACTGCTCTTAGTGGCAAATGTGCAGATGTTGGCGCACCAAATCCATGTTGTTTGTCATACTATATCTTTAGACAGATTAGTCCGGAGTCTCATGCCCTTTCTGTTCTTACTAACAAAGCCCCTAATGTACATGTACATGTATCATTAAGTACATAAAAGGCTTGACCTACCAGCCAATGAGAGAACACCGAGTGCCTCCAGCCCCAGGTCCTGTACATCCCTGGATAACAGGAACTTGTTCATGGAGTCCAGAACTATGGTGTGAACCTTCTCTATTATACACTGGTGCCGCACTATGGCTGGAAAATATAAGATCATCAGTATGCACCAGATGGTGATAGGGTGATAGGGTGGTACCCATCTCCATTGCAACAGCCCTTGGGCCACACAATTTTGTGCAACCACCAAAATAGTCCATAATATCATGTACGAAATTCTCTGTACACAAGGCTGTCATCTTATACACAAGTTTTTATCTCGATGGACCTGAAGTGCAAATTCAAATACATCATGACATGTGACAATCCCTGCATGACAGATATAGGAAAATATATCAAAGAAGGTTTAGACATTAGAAATTCCTCCAATGATTGTAAAAGCCTCCAACAACTGTAAGAAATTTATCCCATACTACAACAGTTACTTCTGTATTAGTTAGATAAGCGTTAAGTTATAGAACTGTAGTTAATAAATGTAGATGCCATACTTTGTACCCCGTACAGTTGTTGTGCAATAAAACTATATGTATTAGAAGATTATAGTGCATGTGTAAGTGTTCACTTACTGCTAACATTTTATAACTGGGGATGAAAAAAAACTTAGTTTTAAACCTACCAACATCAGACATGGTTGCTATGACACCGATGGCCTCTTCCTGCACCCCGACATCGTCACGGAAACGCTTCAGGGCCGACGCCACCAGACTGAGGGCACTGACCTCCGCTAGCTTCTGTTTGTGATCATCACTGTGGAAAAAGGATCAAGAAGTGCCATCAAAACTTCTGTAACAAAGGCTGTCATGCTCAGGACTAACAGATAAAGAGTTAAACCAATCATAGCCATTCTCCTATGCAGAGACATCCAACGGCGCCAGCAAATTGCCTTTTGTCTGTACTCTGCTATCTCAACAGTCACCATTAGTTCCTGACTACCCTGCTTATAAATATCAATGAGTTATACATATCCCTTTTGAAAACTGAAAGGACTATTCTCTGATTGGCTGACAGCTGGTTTGTGGCGACGCCCACAGGAACTGATGGTGACGGTTGAGATAGCAGAGCACAAACAAGAGGCAGCTTGCTGGCACCGTTGGATGTCTCTGCATAGAGGAATGATCAAAGCTGGCTTGTAGTTTTGACCTACTTCAGCAGGGTGAGTCCTCTCAAGGCCCGACAGGCAAACTGCTGTGCGCCCGGGATGGTTGCATGATGACCCATGTAGTTCAAGATGCTGAGGTAGGCACCTTTGTTCATCATTAAGGTCTGCAAAGGCTCTGCAATCACACAGCAGCAAAACAACACTGGTTATGAAAGAATCATGTGTGGAGGTGTCAAAATGTGACTTTCTTTCATAATGATTCTATTTTTCTGCAATTTTCCACCTTCCAACTCCCATTGTTTGACAGAAATTTTAAAGTAATGAAGGAATGAAACAGTAGTTGAGTAAAAGACCAGTACTATTAGAATGACATAGGCTCTTGACTACAACTCTTTCACACTAGGTAGATGCCATATGAATTACGGAGAAGCTTATCTATAACAGCACTTTAACCATAAGCAACACTTTCTGATACTGGCATATCTAAAATGGATGAACCCTTAAAGAACATCTAATGTACATACCCCATTCGGCTGTAAGATGGTAGATGGCCTCACAAGCCACTTTGAAGACATACTGGTCCTCTCCATGCATCATAATGGCTGCCAGCACTGCAGAGTGGATGGGCATCCTGCGGAGGGGGGCACGTAATTCAAGTTTGTCTAAATTTAAATTTAGTAAGAGACTTAAATTTAGTCAATTAGTCGAGACCACTGAGAAAATTTACTATTCTTGGTATTAAAAAGACCTGCTGTTGATTGCCAAAAGTTATTGAGCCCATTAATCAAATCAAAAGTTTCTAAACACCAAAACCTATCATAATGATGTTCACTTCAATTCAGGTCATCCTGTCTGTTAAGTTACTGATACAGCAGCACTTTTGAGTGTACTTCCTTTTATCTACTCAAGGTCAAAACCTAGTCTTTGAAGAATATGGCATGTAGAGTGCAAAAACAATGTCAATGACAGTTACACATTCACTGTTACTTGATCTTTAATTTTTAAAAGACAAACAAACACAGAATGACAACAATGAGTGTGAGATCTGACTAGCTACTGTACAACAAGGAAATATCATCATAACGTTACATGTATATCCATGAAGGTTAGACATCCAGGTAATAAGATATGCGCAAAAGTAGTTACTCAAGCAACTGGATATGATTTTGGAATTTTCCCAAAAAGCAACTGGATATGATTTTGGAATTTTCCCAAATCATATCCAGTTGCTCGAGTAACTGGTTCTTGACGTATCATCATATGATACCACTAAGTTTTTAAGTCAGGCTAATCTCACAGCAGGCTACACAGTAAAAAACACACATTCAGCTCACACCACACAGCATCTCTCTCCAAGCAAGAAGTACTTTATGCCAGCTGAAATTTTGGTCACTACTCTCACAAAAAAAGAAAGTTAAAGCCACAACAAAACAACAGTTTAGAAAGAATATGTTCTCTAGGCTTTCCCTCTATCTACTGCAGCTGAAATATAGCATCTAACAGTAATAATGTTACACATGTCTGATGACTATATACGCCTGTCCATGGTTCCAACTGCACATGCACAGCAGGTTGCACTGTAGGTTGTCAAAGGTGAAGCCCTACTAGACAAACATTAAAAACTCAGCTAACAGTATCAAATATCGATGGTCTACAAAGTCAGGGGTCTTCATCTTGACATGAAACCCCAAATGCACCTCTACCAAAGTGCAGATGGAACCATGAACAGGCTTAATGTATACTACAGTAGCCTTGAGTCCTAGATTATTAGATTTGGGCTGCTCCCAACAGTTGCTATACCAGGCAGGGTAGCAACTGTTGGAAGTGGACCAAAGCCAACAAGGCTGGACTCCATGCTAATTCTACAGACAATGTCTCACAATGTTTTGTTGGAAGGGGAACTAATGAGGGGGACAGATGAGTTTAGTGAGTTAACAACACTATGTTGAAGCTGCAGCAACAGAATGACAAAAGGACAGAGATACCAGCCTTTTATGTGTGGCTACCTTCTTCTTTTTCCTGCAATTCAAATCAAAGGTGTAGGAATGGATAATTACATCCAATCATACATTTATGGCGAACTTAACAGATTCATTTGATAATGTCCATTCAATGTAGTAAGTGGAAAGGTTAACATACTTTAAGTAACATACAATTTCTGCATTTTGATGAAATAACCTCATCCATAATCTTTGTTTTATCACCTAATAACAATTCTAAAATTATGACGTGGTAACAATCAATGATATTTAGAATGTATGCTTCATTTGCATACTTGGGACTTACTGATTGTCTTCCTCCCCAATATGCTTAATTAGATCTGGATGGTGCTCGAGAAGTTTGCAAAGGGACCTGCAGCCAGCTTCCTAAAATGACAAATAAGCAACCAAACATCACAAGAAAATATCAACTACAGATAAAAAGACAGATAAAAACACAAAGAAGAAGTTGGTGCTTTTTAAAAAGCACTGTTTGAAAACGTTCCATGTAGTCAGAGTGTTGAAGCATTGACAAAGTGCATTCTGGGACTGACCTGTACAGCTGGATCACTTGCGTGATTGGTCAGGGCACTGAAGATGTCCTCGAGCCAGGATATGTTCTGTCCTGTCACAAGCCTGCTCTCAAACGTGTCCTCATCGTCAGAGGCATTCAATGCATCACCTGCAGTAAAGGTACAAGTAGCATATAGTCTGATCCCGATATATTTGTATTTTGCTGTACCTGATAATGTATGTTCACTCCATTTTGTATATTGATACATCTTTATAGGCTTGCTGCCTCCAGAAAATACATTTTGTTATAACGAAATCTGCTGAATTGTCTCTTGAAGAAAAGAACTGTGTTGCAATTATTGTGCTTGAACAAAGGTTAGCTAGGTGCTATGCAATTAATCACATTTACCCAGGTAGGCTAAGGTGCTCAAGGCAAAAGTCTGCATGAAGGCATTTTTGGGAAAGGCCTGCATTCCTTTGAACACCAGCTCAGGCACATGGTCGTCTACCATCTGCCTCTGACAGGTTTCTGGAAAAACATTCAAGTGGTGTATCATGAAAACTGCTTATTTGAAGGGGAAGGGAGCAGACAGGAAATCTATAATAAAAGGGAAGACTATGGGAACATGCATAGATAAAGAAGAAAGAAAAAACATTTTAGATCAATGATTTTCAAACACTGGCAGAATAAAAGAAAACACAGCAAAATTTTTACATACAAAGAGATTACAACAATATCTTCCCATAATTTACCAGTTTCCTTGCTAACTTGTTGTTAGCTTTTTTGTGTTGAGATAATTCAGAACATTTGGTACCAAAGGAAAGAAAGAAACTATAAACTCCTTTATCTAAAAGTCGGATATAATCATGTTTGAACCTTTGTGTGTTAACTTTGCAGTCAAAACAATACTGAAGCACAAACACCCATATTTGCCGCAACTTAATTTTACAGTGCCTGCTGCAAAAATGAAACTACTCCAGATATTTGAGGATTTACAGTAACTGACCATCAGTGGACAGCATCTCGATGACTCCACAAGCGGCCGCCTGGACCTCCCCCTCATGAGCAAACCTCCCCATGGCTGACGTGGCATATCTGTACAACCTCTCAGTCTCCAGCATTCTTCTGTTCACCTCTGGATAGTTAGGGGAAAGTATTACTTAGCTGTGGTGAATTGTACTTTTGGTGAATTTAAAGAGCTCTACTTATGCAACATCAGCAATCGCCAAGGAATACACACTTCAGATATCCTGGTGTTCAAGACATTCTCGAGGAGACACCAATTACACCATTTTTTTAAATGACGCAGTGGTAGGCAAAAATATTGATTTATATATTAACCAGTAATTTGATCTGCTAATTTGAATATCAATTTTTAATGCAAACTACTGGCATACTATTAGGCACCAGCCGTCGAATACCCCGGACAGCGATCGCTCGTATAACATTAACAACTACATATACTAGTTATATAAACAAATGTACTATGAGGCTACATACACAACAACATAATATTATAATTGATAACAGCACATGTATGAGTGATCTGGCCTATGTAGACAGATATATGAGCTGAACAGGATAGCAGTTCATGATAGACAGAATGATAGTCACCTGGAGTGACCAGCACCCTGAGGGCCCACAAAACCTGCTCCATGACAGCCGCACAGTCGGCATGTTGTGCAGCTGCCTCCACAATCAACTTGTAGCCTTTACTGCTGACCAGCTCTGTCAGGTGTCTCTCATCTCAATATAGAAGATAAAATTTAGCACATTATGGTACATGTACTAGACTGCATGAACATAAACTTAATTTCAGTTATTACTTTATCAGTTGCTTTGGAAAAGACATTTACTGCCCTTACATTATTTTCCAATGACATTCTATTTGTTATGATCTTACATTCATGGGTTGAGCACCAGGGCTACATATGTGTAGATCACGCAAAAAAATTACCTTGATCGTATATGCCCATTGTTTTTCTTAAAGATTAGCATTGCAATGTGGGTTGTTGTATTATCAGACAGCTTGTGTTATGTCTTTTCAAATATGGTACCTCAATTGTTATCATCTAGGAATCGCGCTCACATCATCATCCTAAAAGACAGATACAATCCCTTACAGCACATCCAGCTAGGGCCAACCTTGGATTAAACCTTCACTGTGTCCCAAAGCCACATTGCTGTGTGAAACCTACCATCAAACAGTAGGTGAGTGAGAGCCTGACAGGCATTGGCCTGGACCGATGGGTTCTCTTTAAACGCTGTCATGGCGATGATCACCTGATCCATGATTTCATTCTCCAGCATAGAGGCCCGCGTTGTTCCTGTAGGAATACAAGATTTCTGTCATGCACACTGCCAGAGTGCAACACAGCAGTTACTGCACTGTACCTAGAACTGATAAAGCCACTTCAGTTCATTTTCTCTCTGTGTACAGAGGAACTGCTTTCAGTGTGTCTGTCTTTCTTTATTTCTTCATTTCTATTATATCACAGAGTAACAGGAAGAGAAGGCCAAATCATCAGAGTTGTAGGAGTAAGTTAAGTTTAGAGTTGGTAGAATTATTCATCTATGAACCCTAATGGCATTACTGGTAAATGGAAGAGTCTACTAATTTATTGTATTGTTTTGGATGAAAGCTTTTGGCTTCAATTTTTGGCAATACATTTTGGTTTGTGTAAGATTTTGTACCAACAAGGTCAACGTTGCAGCCATAAGATTGAAAAACAAATGTGAAACTTACGTGATATTGCCAGGTAAGCCGCACACCTCAGTCCTGCTGCCTGCACAGCCTCCACCTGCTTGTGTCTCTCCATGGCCTCCATAACCAGTCTGGTACAGGGGAAGACAACACATCACACAAGGGTAAAATCATCTACGGAGCTCACATTTGGCCGTTTTTTCACATGGTTGTTCACCTGTTTTTTTTAAGTCAAACTTCACATTCTGTTTAAGTTTCACATGAACATATCAAAAAGCAATCAAGGTAAGCCACATCAACAGCAAAAACTTGACCCAATATTAGTTCTCTACTCAGCACACTAGTTGTGTTAAATACTGTTAAACATTCCATTATATTACATGTATATATTTTTTTTTATGAAGTTCAGATTTATTACTTTGATATTTATGAAATTCAGATTTCTTACTTGTATGCTTCAGCTTTGTCTATTCTCTTTCTCTGTCGACTGCTGTGGTGAAACAGTTTCCAGATGGCATTGCAGCCGACCTATGTAGAGAACGAAGGTATAGATAACAATAAGAAAATGATACACATAAAGGTGGGGCACAAGCTCCTTTTTCAGTGTGGAAACATCATTCTTAACAGGTAAAGGAGGATAAGTCATATTTATTGCATCGTGCGTCGGGGTGGTATGCTGTATCTACAAATGTATTTGCAAGAATATCTGCTATTGGGGGCAACTGAAATGTCACTTTACCTCCTGTACATCTGGGTTTGTCTTGAACTGTGTCATGAGGTCCAGAATCAGCTGGTGGACATGGTAGTCTTCCATACACTCCAGACTGGGGCCTGCAGGGGGAGGGGGGAAGCATTAGCTTAGAGGGTTCAGCTGTTTTGTATTGTCAGTGTAACATTGATTTTGTCTCTGTCAGCAGGGCTGGCAATTTCTCATAGCCACAGCCTAGTTGGGCAGCCCTGGCTGTGCATGCTGAACAGCCAAACCAACAAATAAATAATATTTTTATTGACTCAAGGTTGACATGGGGGTACATTGGTAATGCTGAAGTGTAACTTGGCAATGCCTAACAGTAGATAATGTTGTTACTGCGAAAGGCATTGGAAACAAGTTCACTAGCTTGTTCCTTTGTATTCATGGCGTGTCTAGCCAAACTGTGGATGCTGACACGTGATTGGATGCTCCGTTGTGACTTTTGGGGAAAAGGTCTGATTGTGTCAGTGTCCACAGACTACTCTTGCTAGACAGTATGACACCCCATACATAAAAATGAAAAATCCCATGAACTGAATGTTCCCAAAGCTTAGTTTGGTGCAATATGGCATTCGACTTGACAATGCGCAAAAATGCTCCACAATGAATTCAAGAAAACCTCTTTTACATATTTAAATATTTTGTACAGACCATCTTCTACCAGTCCCATCAGCTCATTCAGGACACTGCAGATCTGTTTGGGGTCGAAGTGTTCCTTCAAGACCAACATCAGGTCCAAGGTTCGGTCCTTCTTGGTCTCAGCTGGAGCTAAGGGCTCCATGGCTGGTGGAGTTCTTTTGGGCTATCTACAAGTCATCTGGAATAGACATTAGAACAGTACAGAAGAAGCCGTTTAATTGCACACCTCATTTTCCAGCATATTTCATGCAATTATCCGGGTGGTACATGGTGCAACAATGCAAAGTTATCCAGCTGGACTGCACCGGTTTGGGATTTGGGGAAGTCATGCAATTAACAGAAGTGTGCGGTTATCCGTTGTGCAATTAAAAAGTCTCAAAGAAATCACATGCTACATGGAATTATAGCAACCGGAATTATAGCAGGCGGCCCCATTAGTAATCGGATAGCACCCACTGGCTACACAAGACCTTGCCACCAAGGTTTTAGTTAAGCTGTGTGACATTTTTGGGGTAAGGACAGGTACGGACAGGTAAGGACGAATAGCGTGTCCTTAAAATACCTGTGTTTTTTTCACCATGAAACTGGAATGACTGGAGTCTGCTGTGGACAGACAAACTAATGTCCTTGGTCAAACTGACAAATAAGATGGTGACCAGATGTCTTAATTATGTTAATCAGTAATTGGTTGAGGTTGAAGATGTTTCAAATGCACATTATAAAAGCAACTATAGCCAGAGGGTAAAAGAAATCACATTTGACAATTCACAGCTGACTCCATCTGTCCCAGTTTCAAAGACACAGGTATTTTGAGGACATGAAAAAAGGCAAGCAGGTGTTTTGAGGACATGGACCACTAAAAAACACCACAGTTTATTAAAACTTTTCCAAATATTTCAGTCTCCATAGAACTCAACAACAAGGTAAACAACACTTGTCGTAAATAATAAAGCCACTTTATGCAAGTTTGCCGTCCCTAGCTGTACCTGTTGACTCAGCAGGGGTTAAATGAGGTCACTGGTCATAACTTTCTTAGCAGTTACAAAGCATGTGACCTTAGAACTTACGCCAAGGAGTTTTGTATACCTCCTTAGAATCAAATAATCACTTTTCCTCACACTCTTTCTTATAACACTGAAAAGGCTGTACCGTCAAACTTCTGTTCAACACCATCTACCAAACACAATGGTCCCTTTCACAGTTCACAGTTGTGACAATGTTGCAATGTTTTTGTCCGGATGCCCGCCCGCCAAACTTACCGTTCCCCGCTGAGAAAATAACAAGAATCACGCCAAAACATTTCAAACTTCTGGGACGAATCTGGTCCAAATGCATATCGAAATAGTTAAATTACCGCCACGCCCTTCAGAGAATAATTCTATCTTTAATATTGCATATCAAAAACAGCTGGGACTAAAATTAGCTGACAGATATAGCTCAAACAAGACGTGACCTAATCAGCTGTTTTGAAACAGTTTTAGCATCTTTGAGACAAATCTGAGCTCAGAACTAACCTTTTCCCAAAGCTCCAATAGAATAGGACGTCCATGGTAGCTTGTTTCAAGGTTCTCAGGTTGTCATGGATCACATAATAAGGCTTTTGTGCAGGCAAACTTCTGTGAGGCCATGATTCGAAAGTTCGTATGATCACATGAGAATGATCAGAGGACTGTACCAATTCAAAACAGGGTGAATAGAATTTTACATCCCCTATCAAGAGCAAAAACTACAACATATTCAATTTATAAATTTTATATAAATATAATTGCTATATTATATTGATATTTCAGCGTAACTTAGCTTATTTTCGATAAAAAAAGGGTTTCTTAATTTTACCTCCACCCTAAAATATTAGTAGAACTGTCTTACGGGGTCATTAGGTCATATTCAACTCACGGACGAGACGATCGGATTTTCGACGCTATTTTTCATCGTTTCTGCTGTGAATAACCAGTATGGACATATCTACGGTGTGTGAGAGACTGGATGAACTTATTGTTGAACTGTTTGACAAGTTGGAGGCTCTCACTGCGGCCAGGAAGAGAATGGACGATCATTTGAAGCAGGTTGGTAAAGGTGGGGAGGGGGGCGGGGTCAGGCGATAATTTTCAGCAGAGGTGTTGACATTTTTATGTAGCTTGTATTGATTTTCTGAATAGCATGAGTACAAGCAATGTGTTATATTGATAGTATGCTAGGCGTTTTAATTTGTCTGCTTGTAATACGTGTACATTTTATTTCGCAAAAAACTCATGAATAGAACGATTAATCATATGAAAATCAATATTATGATTGAAGAGAACTTGTTTGTTTGTATGCTACCTTCGCTAGAATGCTATGTTATTGGTAGCGTTTGTATGTGTGTATGTGGTTGAAAAGCATAAGTAGAGAAGGCCTGACGAATTGTATGGACAAGGAGGTTAAAAATCATGATATTTAAACTCCTTGGTATGGATTAGAACCTGGAACCTAAGTCAACACCCGAAGTAGCCATGATAAGGCCACTTTGCCACCCTTGGCTAACAATGTATTTGTCATTATTATTTCAGGGTTACTTTAACCTGGCGAAAGCTCGGTACTCCCTGGGTGTGAAGGGTGTAGGACAGATCCAGTATGCAGCCATCATGGAGCCGCTGGTTCATGTACATGTCAGGTAATTGTTGGGTTTACGGAAAAGGCTGGGCTGTCTACCTGGGCTGTCTACCAGGGCTGTCTACCTGGGCTGGCTATCACGTCAGGCTACTTGGACCTACGAAAGCCCATTGGGACAAAAGCTGTTTTAGCAGTAGGGGTTGTTTGTGCTCAGCGAAGAAGCTGTGTCTGAAGGATATGTGTGTTATTATGTGAATGAGTTGTGTGAAGTGGCAGTGTGTGAAGCAGCTGCGTTTGAAGGAGCTGTGTATGTAACATAACCAGAGGTTCTGGGTTCGAATCAGTTGATATGCCACCGATTTTGTACACTTGGGAAGGGCTCTTAAAAAGAGTACCTATCTTCGGTAATTATAAGGGTCCCTCAGATAGGGCAAATGACTTACGGAAAAGACTAGGGGTCCTTCCTTCCCAGTGTAAGTGGTTCAAAACCTTAAGTCCTATGGCTACACCTGGGGTAATTGCTGTCGTATTGAGGTCACGTTAGCACCGAATGGCAGCAGTTCTAGACCCTTGCATTTTACTTTACTTTATTTCAGGCTCTAACTGGCCCATAAGACACTTGGACAAACATGAAAAACATAAAATATGTACAACATTTTAGACCATCATGAAAATATTATGACTAAGTATAGAGGCGCCGGCAGAGATTGGGGAAGAAAGAATTGTGGTAAAAAGAGTCGGACCTGAGCACAGACTGCACAATGGTATTGGATGAATTGAAAAGCCTACTTACAAATGAATGGCACTGTTTGCGCCATCTGGCGTCGAAGGTATCCGTATTGTTAAATACAAACATTTCACTTGCGCTACAAGATCTAGGAAAATTCATTATCATACGGAAACAATTGTTGTAAGCAATGCGACATTTCGACAGAACATTCGAACGAAAAGAATTCAATTTTAGCAACGATTCAATTGTCGATCTTAATGTATGGCGTAGAAGGACCCTGACAGCCACTAAAGAATGGCTCCTGGACGCCTTTGACAAACTAACCACCAGTATTAAGACTAATCCAATCAGCCCAATAAATCGTGTTAATAGCTCTTCCCAACGGCACAAGATCGGTGGCATATCAACTGATTTGAACCCAGAACATCTGGGTTATTTAACACACACAATTGCTTCACACAAAGCCCCTTCACACACCGCTCCTTCAAACACAGCTCCTTCACATACAGCCCATTCAAATACAGTTCCTTCACACATAGCGTATTCATTGAGCACAAACAACCCTACTGCTAAAACAGTTTTTGTCCCAATGGGCTTTCGTAGGTCCAAGTAGCCTGACGTGATAGCCAGCCCAGGTAGACAGCCCAGGAAGACAGCCCAGGAAGACAGCCCAGCCTTTTCCGTAAACCCGTAATTGTTGCATGATTGATAAATTGCCAATGATGTATTCATGATGGAGCAAGATTATGTATATGGAACACTGCATAATTATTAGAAACTGTTGTTGCCTTCACTTACCCCTCTCTCTTTCTCAATCAATCAGTTATTCAAACAATCAGTCAAATGTTTTGACAAAATATTCAATAGATTGCATGGAACTAACTACTTTTTTGGAGCTATGTTGGTAAAAGACTCTGAAGCACAGGGCTGAATAATGCAGTCACTGTCTTGTTCATATGGTAATGATGGTTAAAATAAAAATGAAACAACAGAGAAAGCCTCAGAGGAGTAAAGCTAAAAGGCTGGCATCCAGGGAAATGATTGAGAGAGCTAAAAAGGCTGGTACCCAGGCTGAGCTTAATATAAATCCTCTATTGTATCTTCCATCTATATCTCACAGTGAAGAAGATAGCTGCAGCAAATTCAATCTAGACAGAATCATTCCCAACAAGTCCAGCTCTGGAGCTGCCAAGAAAGTTTCCTTTGATGACCAAGGTAAGAAATTCATTGTTTATTTTGAGAGATATGGGGATTGAAAGCTTCCTTAATTCATTTGAATTTCCCACTAAAGATTAGGTCAGAAAGACGAAACAGAATTAATCAGGCAATGTAATTAAAGCAATCTGTCTCTACATGTAATTAATTATAAATTCACATAATAGAAAGCAAGGTGCGCCGCAGACACACCGGCAGAGGGGATGAGGAGAATGAGGAACAGAGGGAGGGATCTGATGAGGAGGAGGATGATGAGGTTGCAGAGTTGAGCAGCGGTGTGGAGGATCTGGAGTTACATCAGGTCGTTGACCCCCACAGCCTGCAGGACCCCCTGAGGTGGTTTGGTATCCTGGTGCCACCCTGTCTCAGACATGGGCAACACAGCTTCTCCCAGGGTATGCCTTTTCCTTCTCCTATCTGCCATGTATTTACTTGACCATGTTGCAATTCCTATGTAAGTTGTAAGAGGGTGTTTGTGCATTGTTTACCTTTACTGCCACCTCTATCTCTATTATTAGGGCTTTTTTAACCTCCTTGTCAGTCCTTGATGTAGATACAGTCAAAGCTGTCCAAGAAAACCACCCAGGGAATCAATGAAATCTGGTCTATGTGCACAGGTGGGAAAAAGTGGTCATTTTGTCCAGATGGTCCTTATGTAGAGGTGATCATTTGTACAGGTTTGGCTGTATGTATATTGTATGTACAAATCTTTCCTCTACTCTTAATTCTTCCCATACAGTTATTACATATCAAGGCAACCATTGACCATAATGATAAACAAACATGTAATAATTTTTTCCCCTGCAGTTATAGCCATGTCCTGCCAGGTGGCCAGCCTGCAGTCCCAGATTGACCAGTTGCGACTGGAGTACCGCCAGCTTCTCCGTCAGAAACAGCAGCTAGTGCAACAATCTGCCTAACTCTACAATACACGGTCCTTTCATGTTGTTGCTCCTGTCCAGTAGTTTATATATAACTTATTTTCATAATTACATTCTAAGTACCGCAATCAATTCTTCCTACAGTACTTGACTTGAACTTCTCAGTTCTAAAAATGTCAATCTTACTTCTACATTTGTGTTTCTTTTTTATTTGTTGTGGCAAAAGTTAGGCATTTTTGGCACTCCAAGTTTTGAGTGTTTTTGCCAGAACTCTATGACATGTATACTAACATATTTATTAAAGCTACAAAAAAAGAGAGAACCACAACATACATTGTAGGTAGAAAAGAACAGATTGAAAATAGAAGCAAATGTGACTGGAGCAAACTTCCTGTTTTTAGCACAACACTGATGTTCCGGTATTACCTTTTCAGGCAACTCTATCCATTTTTCAATTCAGGTTTATTTTCTGAAAGAAAACAATGTTGCTCCTGTAGTGAGAATGAGAGAATGTAGAGATGGTGCCTGAAATGCTGAATGACATTGAATAATAAGTAAAATAATTTTCCAGCTTCAAATGTCATATAAAAATTAAATTCCCTTCCTATAAGAATTCTGATTTTTTTTCCACCACAAATAAAGGTGCGATTTTCTATTCAAGATGGAATAGGAATCTAGAAAATGACTTTCTCTACTTGAAACAACTGTTGTTTTTGTACTTATTGAATGTAGAAACTTGTGCAATATAATTATACTACCCATGTAATAAGTACATTTGTATATCATTTTGTCATACCTAGCTGTTTGACAGAGGTATTCCAAACAGGTCTTTTTTTTTGGTATTCCATGGGCTTCCATAGAATAGTTTGAGCGTGTCTGAAGTGTGCCCCTGTCTACCCCCCAATACCAGATTCAGATGTTGCAATTTATGCTCCCACAATTCCTGTCTTTTTTATGACACCATAGTTTGATTGATTGTGTGTGTTGTGGAGAACGCACATGTCATAAAAAGAAAGCAATACCATGTACATGTATTCTGCACCTCAGAATGTATTCAAATATGTATTCCGTTTGTTATATGGACCATATAAATTTAGTTTATGTATTGTGTTTATATGATTGTAATGTGTATGGCAGTCTTATTGTATTCGGCTGAACTACGAGTGTTGACATTCCTTTTTTGTATGCCTATTACGATAAGAAAATGCTTAAACTTGAACCAGTGCAGTAATGAACACTCCTAGGCCGGCTACTGAAGGATCTGCTTGGAGATTACAGTTTATGCACGTACGTATATGTGCTCATACATTTGTTTTCAAAAATAGAATTGGAACTAGTAGGAAATAAGACATACTTAGATTAATAAAAGTAAAATTACTCTTCAATCTTTTGAGATTGAATGTGATCAATCAAGGAGATGGAAAAAAAGAACCTCCATGGATCAACAAATCAGATGTAAAGCTATTTCTAGTATTAGAAACTTCAAAAGGTGTTTCACCTATCTTCTGTAAGCAATAATGACTAAAATAAACAACACAGCAGACTGTAGTTTCAGTTCCACATTCCTTCTTTATTGTGATGTCAAGTTTGCATGGGCCTGCCTTCCTCAGCAGACAATTTGTCCTCTCACATTCTCACAAACTCTGCTGGGAAATACAGCACCTCATTCACCAGCTGCAGATTCACCTGCATTTTAAGGCTGTCTTTTTCACCACCATAAATACTTTTCTTTTTTTTTCTTCTCATAAAAATATTCCAATTTTGAGAGTATTTGTGACTGGTGTTACATGATACAGTTGACATTTGTGAGGGTGACATATACACAATACTTTGTACCAAAATATACTTCCACAAACACGTATCCCAATATCTGTGCTTCATGTACAATTTTCATTACAAGAAAACAGTACATTTTGGACGTTTTCTTTTCCAAACTCAAACAATATCTTCCAAACAGCACACGTCTTCTATGCTCCTGCAAGCAAGTTCTTATCCCATATGCTTGTGCCAGATACATGTACTTTTGCATCTGTACTACTGTGTTCTTTCCAAAACAATCTTGTTCTGCATGTGTCTGTATCATTTTTGGCATCTCAGAAGCAGGGCTGTTGCCAGGTTTTCTTTTCCTTTCCCACTCATAGCTTGGCGGGCAATGTTGTTGACTTTCTTTGTTAAATCTGTCATTTTAAGCTTACGAAAACACATTTTCATTAATTTTATGTCAAGATGCTCAGAATTTTTTTGATCAACGGGGTGAAATTTTTGTCCCAACACACAATTTACCTGGATAGAGGGATAGGTTCTGGAGACAGCCCTGTTCAGACAACCACAACCTGTTGACAGTACAACAGTCATGTACAAATGTATGGATGGACCACAAATTTCAACAATGGCAAAAAAGTACTCCTGAAATGACTTTGTTTGACCCATGATGTTTGCACTACAACCACGGCCTTCTTTCTTGCAAAGCCTGCATTTTCTGCACTGCAATGATATTACCAACAGAATGAACCTGTGTGCAGCGAACAGATCTCGGCCGAGTCCTTATAGGAATGTGAAACCGTTCCTTGCTTTGCGTAACTGTCAGCATAAATTGTCCGGAGCATACAGGCAGAAAGGGGTTTGGAAGTAATGAATACGACTGGTCCCAAACCTTTCTAACTTCTTCAAGCCTCATAAAACAAAAGGTATTCAGTAAAAGTCAAGAATACCAGCCCTACTGAATACATTCTTGTTTTATGAGGTTTAAAGCAGTTAAAAAGGTTGGAATCTTACTTCAGTTTTACTTCAATGTTGGTAAAATTTATGTACAATGATGGTAAAATCTTGTGAAGCCCCTTCATTCTGCCTACAGGCCCCTCAGATTTATACTGACAGGTGCAGCTATCGCTTCTGCATTCAAACATGTTTCCTGCAACATTGCATCATTCTACACGGCTAGTGTTGGGTTATTGGGTTAAGGCACACACGATTCAAGGTAACCTGAAATCGCAAATATTTGCCAACTAGGAGTGTTTTGTTCTAATTCGAGACACGGTGCAGGAAGGGAATGATGACATTTGATAATGCCCGGATCTTGTGATTGGTAAACAGAGGTGAGGCCATGATATCCTTGGTGAGGCCATGAGATCCTCAGGTGATTCAAAGGGGGCATTACATTAGCAGAAATCCATTCTTACCAGAAGTGAATCTATCCAAAAGGAGCAAACTAAGTTAAAGGGTTCATCTATTTTGAAATTAGGGGGGTACTGTGGGAAATTTTGTTGCAAAATCTAAATGGCATTTCATTATTTTTTACTGTCAGGAAACGAATTTGAATGCAGAAGAAGCAGTTACTGTATCACCATCGCCGTTTTCTAGATTAGTTCCACTCTCGAAACTGGGAACATGATTTTTCCCGTCACATTATGGTCTTACTTGCCCAAGGTAAAGGATAGAAAGCTGAGGAAAAACTACAAGATTACTTTCAATATCATAATAAAATATTCATTTTCAGCCAATAGTACAGTCACCCTTCATTACATCTTACATGCCTACTGATTCAGATCACTAACTGTAATACACCAGGCATATGCAAATTGTGTGCAAGACAAAGATGTCACAAATGACTTGAATCTATTTTTCCATAATTGATGAGTAAATAATGACATGATTATCACTGACAAGCTACTGAGCTTTTTCCCAAAATCACCAAGCCATCAGCTAAACTGAATCCTTTATTTTCATTGCACCTAGATAATTATTTATCCTGCATCAGGCTGAAGCGATTAAAAACAATTACTAAAATTATATCTACAATATATATATATAGCTTTATTACGAGGATTCTCATAGTCATAATAACACCTTCCACAACTATCAAATTCCACAAGAAGGTCCACAAGAAGAAATAGCATGAAGTTTCTGATATGTTGAAAGAAGGTAGTGAGTTAATTCGAAAGGACAGAATAGCCGTGGGCAAGCCGATCGAGTGAGACAATCTGAAAATGGCGAGCTGTGGCGCTAGGCCTGTGCCGTCACGCGGTTGTTGCTCTGGGCGAAGTCGGCGAAGTACTCCTTCTCGCGAGCGGACATGATCTCGAAGTGGATGGGCATCTTGCAGAAGTGACACTCCACGTCCGAGTGCTTCTCGAAGGCCAGGTCGTGCTCCTTCCACTCCTGGGAGGAAATAAAACATTTTCTTTGTACACATGTATATTGACAACACTTTTTTACAACATTACATGATTCATGATCTAAAAATGAAAATGATAACCTAACTACTCGCTTATTTAAAAATAAGAGCAAACTGTTGAAATCATGTGAAAATACAATTCCATCTTAAGCTAACGAAACATAACTGGTAAAGAAAGAGACATTTCAACGAGGCTGTCTCCTGGACCCATCCAAGGATGGAAATTTGCTTATTGGGAAAACAAAATTTGCCTTTTACACTTAAAACAGTAAAGACCAGCAACCTTGGCCAAGGCATCCACAAAGTACTTCATCATCTCGGGGGTGTGGTGGGGGGATGGGGCGATGCGGAGCATCTCCTCACCACGCGGCACCGTGGGGTAGTTGATCGCTTGCACATAGATCTTATGCTTGGTCATCATGTCATTGCACACATCCGTGTTCTTCGCTGCATCACCAACCTGACAGCAAGGACAAAAAAATACAATAGCAACCGGTGCCGAACACAAAGATTTTTTTTGCGTCAATACATCATTAAGGCATACCATTAGGGCATATCATTAGGGCATATCGTTAGGATACATTGTCAGCGTACATCATTAAGGTACATCATTAGGGAGTGCAGTATCAGAGTACAGGGAGTGCAGTATCAGAGTACATCATTAGTGTACATCGTTAACATACATCGTTATTTTTTCAATTCTGCAATCCTTCACATTGCGTGCACATGTGAGCTCACAACTCTGTGATCACGATTTGGAATATCTTTCATTGTATTCAAGCAGTAAGATTGCTATCCACTTAACCCAGCAAGGCATCAACCAGGGTTCTAGCCAGTGTCCGTCCTTCCGTCATTTGACAGAATTTTGATGCTGGATATGGGCAAAAATTTTGCCCACTCCATCCACTGTGACTGACAAAAATCGGCATGTAAAGATATTAATTGAACCAAGCTGAGTCTACCAGTAAAATTAGCCCCTCAAAATAAAGAAATAGCATTTCAAAGGGTCTAGATTTCACAACGGGCCTTCCTAAAATTGTCATGCCTTCGACAGGATTTCCATTCAAAATCCTGGAAAAATATTTCAGGCTGCCTAGAACACTGGCATCAACAGTGATTGCTTTCATTGTAAGCTTGAGTTGTGCATGTAGAACTCACCTTGACAGGAATGATGTGGGAGGGGCAGTGGACCACAGGCAGCCCAGCATCCATCAGCATGGTCCGCATCAGTTTCACCGCACGCTGGTGTCCGCGGCGCAGCTGCACTCCTTCCTCGCTCTTCAGAATCTGTGGTCAATGTTATTCACACATTCATTCTATTGCATTTTCTTTTAGCTAAAATGCTCATTCGTATGATATAGTGGCAGAATTGGCAATTATACGATCGTGATCAGAGCCTCTGCCACGTATTACTATCAGGGGGTCTACAAGCACAACTAGCAGTACAGATGACAGTTCTCCCAGTAGAGATCCCAACCAAAGATTCCAGTTATGATCTCTACCATAGAATCACTGTTGCTGCCCAATAGCAATCTCTATCCAAATAATAAATATGTACAACAAATATCCATAGCATGCATTCAAGCATATTTGGTCAGATTTTCTTCACTTTGTCAGGGGGAAAAGCCTTGCTAGAAAGCATCAGATTTCTAGAATATTGAGCTAGTTAATAAAATATATGGAAAAAGTTATTTTCAGACAATGTCAATGCCGCACAAACATCACACAAAATCTTATGTTGCATGTTCCTACGTACCCTGACGGAAGCCAGTGCTCCGGCCAGCACCATGGGGGGTAGGGCCGTGGTGAAGATGAAGCCGGCAGCGTAGCTTCGTATCATGTCCACCAGGAGGGACGAACCCGCTATGTACCCTCCTATAAGGCCAAATGCCTTACCTGCAGAAAAACAGAGACATGTGAATGTTACTTTTCAAGCAGTGATTATTTTAGATAGGATGATAGGAGGACTTATCTGTATCTACATGTATGTAGTCCCTATAACCGCCCTTCTGCGTAACACACTAGCTTCGCAGGCATGCGGCGCAGCAGCAGCTGGTTATATTACACTGAACGACCCATCACACCTAACCAAGCTGGCAAGGCTAAATTGAAAGCCTTTGAAGTGTCAATATATTGATTCTAGAGCTTTGATGCAATAAGATTTGTGAAATTTCAGATGACTGCCTACCAAGGGTCCCAGATATGATGTCCATCTTGGGCAGGAGGCCATCGCGATCCCCTATACCGCCCCCACGGGTTCCGTACAACCCCACGGCATGGACCTCGTCGATGAAGGTGATGGCACCGTACTTGTGTGCCACGTCGCACAGCTCGTTCAGCGGGCACACAGCTCCTACAAAACAGATAACAACACATGTATTACTTCAACATTCAGACAACAAAGATTGGGCCAAACAGCAAAGAATGCATACATGTAGGTGACAAACTAGACACTCCAAAGTTGCTGTGAAAAATGTTTCTTACTTGACTGGCAGTGCAAGCTATTCGAGGTGCTGACCCATTTTTCAATAACTTTGGGTCATGACAATTTCAACATTGCATTCATTTTCTAGTAATTCTACAGATGGCATTCAACTTTAAGTGTCCCGTGTTATCAACAACAAAACAACATAAATCAAAAGTACTGCTTACCATCCATGGAATGCACAGTCTCGAAGGCAACAATCTTGGGCGTGGCAGGGTCTGACTTTTTCAGCAACTCCTCCAGGTGAATGGGGTCGTTGTGCTTGAAGATGAACTTGGGCTGGCCGCTGTTTTTTATACCTTGGATCATGGAGGCATGGTTACCCGCATCCGAGTAGATCTCGCATCCTGGAAATAAGATGAATGTAAATAAAGTGCACATGTAAACCACAGCTACATGTATTTCATCCAGGCTTCTGTTATGTATTCAAAGACAAAATGCGCTTCCTAAGGAGTGTAGAAGTGGAGGTCAAATTTCAGGTCAAAATTGTCCTCTACAGGCAGATTTCTGGGGTAACTGACTGGAAGTCAGGTCAAAGCTCCAAGAATATGCTATCTAATTTCCTGTCTTCAATTTTCAACTTCAAGTAACATGCATGTCTGTTGCCTTATGAGGGCCATTGGAGAAAAATACATTTGACAGCATCAGCAAGAAATTCAAAATAATGAATCAAACAAGAATTTTGCAAAAACTGTAAATATTTCAGCCTGATTCAGGGTTTATTCTTTAATACTGTAAAATTAATGCATTTCAATTCACTGGAATTTAATTTCGTGTTAGCAGGAAAGTGGAGTGTTCAAGGTGGTTTTAAAATTGTGGCAGTGCCATACAGTGTAGTCACATACTGTAATGGAAAAATGTTCGCGGTTGTTTAAAGTTCGCGGTAAGACTACCTTTCAAAAACTGCAAACATAAAACCACCACAAACATTCCTGCATTTCCAGTATGTTCGTCCTCACCAGGTAAAGCCCTGGCCAGGGTGAAGAGGGTGGAGTCGTTAGCGACGTAGCACGAGGTGAAGAGAAGCGCAGCCTCCTTCTGGTGCAGGTCCGCCAGCTCGTTCTCCAGCTCCACGTGGTACATGCTGTTTCCAGAGATGTTCCTGGTCCCACCGGCACCCGCACCACGCCTGTTTACCGTGTCACTGGAAAGGTACAACATGACTGGTCAAATTTCTCATTTTGTTCTCCAGCTCCACATGGTACATGCTGTTTCCAGAGATGTTCCTGGTCCCGCCCGCACCCGCACCACGCCTGTTTACCGTGTCACTGGAAAGGTACAACATGACTGGTCAAATTTCTCATTTCGTTCTCCAGCTCCACATGGTACATGCTGTTTCCAGATATGTTCCTGGTCCCACCCGCCCCCGCACCGCGCCTGTTCACAGTGTCACTGGAAAGGTACAACATTACTGGTCAAATTTCTCATTTTGTTCTCCAGCTCCACATGGTACATGCTGTTTCCCGAGATGTTCCTGGTCCCACCCGCCCCCGCACCGCGCCTGTTCACAGTGTCACTGGAAACGTACAAACATCACTGTTCAATGTATGTAAAATTGTGTATATAAACTTATAAGACTCATTAGGACTTTCTGAAAAGAAAGCAAGTTAATTTTACTGGACTAATATAGTTATAAGATATATAACAGGCTTTCTTTGTTTAGATGACAAGACTTGTAACTTGAATTCTGGGGAACATATTGGAAGAAGATCAATCCTAGGTTAAACTTCTCCCTGCTGCCTATGCCCGTCACGGTTTACTCACGCCAAACGGTTACTCTGGTAAGCTAAAGGTTAGAGACCATACACGTAAAAAACAGTAACTATTAGTATTACATTGTGTACTTACACGATGGTCTCCACCACTTTTGGGTGCCTGCTCATGCCCAGATAGTCGTTACTGCACCACACGGACACGTCTTCCCCAGGATGACTCCCCTCGCTGTAGTTCTCGGCAAACGGGAACGGGGCACGCCGGTTCACGCGCTTGAACACACGGTAGGTGTGGTCCTTCTTCTTCTTCTCAATCTCCCCCTTCAGGAACTTGTCGTAGTTGAATGTTCCATCGCCTGAAGGAAACAATGAGACAGGGTTGTAAGGTTTATTGTATGACTGTGACTTTATTTGAATTTCAACAGTGACAATACAATGTGGGCAATAGGCAGCTAAGATGCTGATATTGTGACCACATACAAATGTACATCCATGTATACATATATGGTACAAAAATTAACAAAGCTGAAATGTTAATTGTATTTACTGTTAATGTTGAAATTTTTCAGTTAGTTTAATGTTTTGTGTGGTTTATGGTAGTAAGCTCTTCACTGAAAACTCAAAAGCAAGAAATGTCTTGTTCTGTCTTCTGTCCACCTATCCCCTAGCCCGTCTCTCTATCCTGATTAACTAAAGGCACTTACAGCACCAATTTGATGCAAAAGATCCCTGAATGAGCTTTCTTCATCACAGAAGGGAACAAAACACAATTGTTAAAGACTAAAGGTTGTTGAGTGTGGAACTACTCATTAGAAGCAGGAAGTTACAGTAAGAGCATTATTTCTGAGTCACAAAAAGAGATGCAATTATGAGAATAAAAATAGATGGCATCATCTTCTTTATCATGTTTTACAAGGCCACTGCACCTTAGGCAAAAACTGCACAAATCTTTTAGTTAATGTAAAATTTTCAAGGTATTGGGTGAACAAGAATGACATCATTGCAGTACACAAATGGGTCTTTGTATACCCAGAGCTCGAAATACCCACTAGCACAGTTACAAACACAACTAGCTTTTGCTTGGCGCAACCTGAAATTTTGCAGTTTGAACACCGCATTTCCCCCACTTATGTGCATAAGCTTTTGTATTCATTCCTTGATAAGGAAAAACATATTATTACGGAGTTACATGTAACTGAAAGAAAAGATAATTGATAAGTAGCTGATTTGAAGAAAGTCATAACTTGGAAGTGGGGCAACCTGAAATGTTGACTTTTGACTCCGATGCCGCCTGGGCAACCTGGGTGAAAAAAGGATTTTGAGCACCGTATACCAAAATGATCACCAGCTAATTCATGTCTGAAAAACGAGATGTCAAACCTTTCAGGGGTCCCCTCGGCGTGTCAACTTTCTTGGCCGTCGCTTTCTCCACATTCTTGTCGGCCGCAGGTGGCAGCACATCCGTTGCCGTGGGAACAGTCGCAGGCAGCGGGGAAGCAGACGCAGCCATCTGACGGATGACCTCACCAGAGAACGGGCATTTCTCTGAAATTACACATACATGTAGGCCATTAATCTTCAGTCCGCTAAGGTTGCCATTTGTTCTCCAAATTTGGTATGGTTATACAGTAAGCCGGCTATTAGAAGGTCAGGATTAACGGTTACACAATAGCATCGGTAGTATTTGGTATACAAGATTTCTGGCATATTAAATCTATTCTTCCTATCAAGAAATCAGAACTATGAAAATAATATCATAAATAGTTCAAATATCACTTGAATCAAAAGATGGACTTACTCCGACAGACACACTTTCTTATTGAAAGTGACTCACAAGGTTAGCAATTCACAAAATACTAAGCAAGGTACAAAATATTCAACAGTAAAAACATCAAAAAGATGATGGCATGAAGTAACTTTTGTTTTTAGGAACCCTTGCTTTTCTCAAGCTGCATCTTTCCTCATTCATAGAATCATACAAACATGTTTTAGGTCAGACCATTTTTCACCTAATGACAGAAAAGTCAATCTGCTTCAAATCTCTTAATGTAGTGCTTAGCACAGAAAAGGGTTCCTTAACACCATTAACCACTTTGCTGACTCACAGTTTTAGTGCCTATGGGAAAACTATAATCTTCTTTCTGAATTCTACAGAGATTTTCCCCACGCAATGTTGTTTCAACTTCTGAAGCAAACTGTTAGGGAGGACACAATGTCATTGACAGAGCATTCATTCTTTTGCTTCCTGATAAATTTCAACCAAGCACTCACACAAATCTATCATCTTTAGATAATATGGATTGTAACATTCAAACTGATTCATCCAAATGTTCTTGTGCCACCTTGGAAAATTCCCTAGCCTCCTGTGGTCTGTTAACCCCCATGCATAGCCCCATTATCTACTGCCGGAGATAATTTTCAGGGGTAAGAGGATTAATGGTTGTCTTTGTGGGAATTCTTCCAGCTGTGGCAAAATGACAGTCCCTGAGCAAGCCAGGCAAAGGAATATAGTACTATTTTCTTAATATATAATTCTTCTTCACTAATCATAATAACATAATTTTATCATATATACATTCCTTCTATATTTCATTCTATTTTGAATTTGCTTTCCTGTTAGGCATGGAAAGGTCACTCTTAAGTGATGTGCTATACGTGTAACATGAAATGTCAAACTAACAGCGTAACATGGTATGGCATTTCATGCTTCCTGCTGGGGTAAGGTTGGTAAGCTTCCGTTTCAATAAATTCAAGCAAAGCTCCAATATTACAGTTAGGTTTCTAAAGTTAACTTTTGATAAGAAAAGGTTAGCACTGACGTACCAGGTATGCCGTCTCCTTGCGGCTGATTGGCCACAGAGAGGTCAGCCATCTTCAGGGCTGCATCAGAATTCGGGCCGTCTAGAAAAAGGAGTCAGAAAAATCTTACAACTCTAAAAAAACCTCCACATCAAATAGATCCGCATTTGTAGGCAGCTTGTACTTTTCATTACATTTTACAAGCTTAGTGCGTTATAAGGTAGTTTCTTGGGGATGCAATACATATCAGCCCTACAGCTATGACTATGACTAAACAGTCCTATACGAGAATGGCAGTCTCTGCCACATAGCGCGCATATGTAAGCTAAGGCAGGTCTGTTGCAAAGTTCTTGTAGTCATGAAGCAAAAGCATTGAAATGTTGAAAGATTCTGATGCTGACCTTGCTCCTTGGTGTGGATATCCTCGGTGGTGGCAGGGTTAACCTCCCTGATGCACTTGGTGCCTGCCAGGAAGGGACACTTGCTGGGACCTCCATCGCTCTCAGCGCCTGTCAACAAAAACGGAAGAAAAATTAACACTTATATAAAGCATTTTTTTTTGTTCTATCAGCGAATCTTCTGGTACTCTCTCCTTTGAGATACAGACATTTAAAAAAGAGGATCTTTAAACATCTGTAAATGCTGTAAATGTTTTTAATTAGTGAATCATGTACCGCATGATTCACTGAAATGCAAATAGGGACACCAACATGGCGGCAAGCACAGCAAAGTCATCATAAGAAAATGCCCTACAGGCATGTGGGGGAGGGGGCAAACTGTTAAGCCATTCCCAAGGAAAAGCCTGAAGAACTTAATGTGGTAAGTGGTAACCACTTAAAATGACATTTGAATGAAAAAACCTATATCGCTAGTATACATAGCAAGAACTTCGTAGAAATATCATTGACAAACTGGTACACCTAGCAGTCACTTCGACATAAGTAGTACAAATTTACAGAACTCCTTGTGAGAAATCCATCCAAATGTCACAACCATTAGTAGCAGGGTTTTACCTTTGCAGGTATCTCATGTTACTGTCTGGGTCTGCACAACACAGAGCTTGAACGCACAACACCAGCATTATCGGATTGAAACAGAGTTACAGAAAGGACGCCAGACGGTAAGCCCCCCGCTGTAAACCCATTAGCGTAAACCTGCAGACTTCAGTACCGACTTAAAGGTCACCGTTTGGGGAGAGAAACTAGAGCGACATAATGCGTAGCGCGTGTCATGGTGACCAGCGTAACAACACGAGCAGACTGAGGTCAGTTAATGTTCATCAGCTTTTGGGGGCCTTCTCGTGACCTTACTGTTGGTAGTCATCTTCTACTACCCAAACCAGAACAAAAATACAGTACTTCTGATTGTTTACTTTTTACTGGAAAAAAACTAATGATCATGATATACTTTCATTAATTCATGCTTGGGATTCTGGAGATGTAGCAGTTTTATCACTGTATTTCATCAAATGATGTAATTTTTTTTTCAGTGTGAAGTTTTAGATCATCATGAACAATTTCAAAGAGTGGACACCTGTTCATTAGACATTTTTTTTGTTCTTTTTTCCTGTTTGAATTGAAATCCTTGTTTTTAATACAAACATCTGGAATTTGACAAGCTGAAATAAAACAGCATCAGCATTAGAAATCATACATTACAAAGAACAGATCAGGATGAATTTTTCCAGGCCAATGAGAATGAGCCATGAAACATATCTGTCCCAGAAAAGCAAGGCTAATTAACTGGAAGACTGGCGGAATTCTACACTTTGATATGCTCATAATGAATTCTAGACTTTGATATGCTCAGAATGCAGTAGTGTACACTTCTTTTGGCAATTATAAAATAAATAGCCTGGAGTCTAGCCTTGTCTTGCTTTTGTTAGCTCATCAAGCAGTCTCTCCATGTCATTAACAGCTGAGCAGAGCAATTTGGTTCAAGAGGATGGAAGCTGCAGATGACTGGATTAGGGGCTACATACAAACAATATGATACCACATGTATCCTTCAGTAAGAATGTCCTTCTCAACAAATTATGACATTTATCTTCAACATACATGAAATTCTAATCTGTGCTAAGAGACTAAATTACAAGCAGAAAAATGACTTTCCAAAAAATATTCCTGGTAAAACGAAGTGACAGAAATTTACCAGGACTTTTAGCAGAATGTGTTGTGCAACTTGAGTTTGCCTTTGGCTTACAGAAACTAGCCGCCTTTCTGTGTTTCTCTCTGTAAATGTCAGCTTGAACGTCATTTATCCGGCAAGCTGCCGTGCTGAGCCACTTACTGTACACTGTCAGAAATCATGGCTATAACAAGGTAACCTGACCTTATAGTAACTGTTATACACGTATGCTGTACAAGTGAAGAGTGAAAAATCAGTTATGAACCTCATACATGTATAATTGAACACACTTAGAGACACATTGTACCAAAGAATAGTGAATTTGGCCCGGATAATTTAATGTGATTAAGGACTTTGTGTGTGCTTATTCAGTTGTTGTTAATATGATGCAGAGAAGATTCAAGAACATACGTGTGACGGGACAAACTAGCGTTTCATCCGTATCTTCTGAACACAGAAACACAGAAAAATAAACATCATACAGATTACAGTAACCATGAAGTGAAGAACACAGCCAGAGAAACAGAACTTTTTTTCCCATGTTTGGCATGCTTGTTTGGTAAAACCCAGGGCTGTCTCCAGGACCCATCCCTCAATCCCAGGAAAGAGATTGGCTTCTTGGGACGGGCAAAAATTTCTCTGTCTGTCCACAAAATCTTAACACAAAATTGATGAAAATGTATTTTTGTAAGCTTATCAAATACCAAATTCAGCAACGAAACTTAACAACATGGGTTAAAAACAATGAGTGGTATGGAAAAAAATTCAAAGCTGGAAACAGCCCAGGGCAAATGTGAGCGAAGAAAAGTCTTTCAGTTTCAAAGAAAGGTCACTTAGTAACAGATCATCTGATGACTTACCTCCGGAACTCATGGATGAAATGTGTCGAGCCATCACGTCGCCCATGATGGGGCACTTCTCCGCGTACGGCACGAGGGAGGCTCCCGCCCGCCGCACGAAGCTGATGGGGAGGCGCGTCAGGAAGGGGCAGCGGAGCGCTGTGATCCCGGCCATGGTGCAGGTCCGCAGGATGAAGCCTCGACTGCGGACAAACAGAGAGAACACCATCGTGTTAACGTCCCACCTCCTTCTACGAGACAATTACGACGTTAAGATGACGGCACGGCGCAGAGGCAGAACGTTAAGGCACGGCTAGCTCGTCTGAAATGGAAGGTTGTCACGACACGGTACCACCGTGGATCATCCCACCCAATCGCTTTCCTCCTTGATGTGTTACCACGGCAACATGGTTTCTGTCCATAACCCAATTCACCGTCACATTGTTTGCTGCGAGCTGATTCGCTATGGTCACTACCATAAGAGGCTCTGCAAGGGGTTGGCGCATGCACGGCTGATTTTTATGTCTTTATAATATATCTATATTTACTATATATGCAGAAATTAAGAGCACTGACCTTACTTAAACTCTATCGTAAACGACATAGGAGCAAAATATGATGACGGCAAAATCCTTAAATGCATTTTAGTTCTCAATGTATTTCCTGTCACCCATTGGACATTAAAGAACATCCATTGTCAAATTAGATTTTTCACACAATATTGTGTTGCAGACCTTAACTCCTTACAGCCTAACCCAATAACCAGTACAAAAGGTTACCTCTGACTCTGAGTCAGCAGATTGGAGGTTAAATTGAACATCTTCTCTTGAGTACTAGTACAGGTAGATCTATCCTTATGTAGCTTAAGTAACAGTTGATTTTACTATGTATATACATGTTAAGGTCCTATTCCTTCCTTGGACCAATAATTGTATGAAAGGAAACTGTGTTCAAAGAGATTGCCAAGAGGCTGGCAATGCAATAAATGAAAATCCTTTTCATAATAGACGGTAGAAAATTCGATTTGAATGTTGCAAATGTGAACAGTGCCTAAAACACCTTAGGCACTAGTACTTCAATCATATTTTCTTTTTTAGAACCAGCAATATAAAAGAAGGAAGCTGCATCTTGAAAACATTGATTAAGGAGAATTAAGGCTATTTTACAGTTATAGAACTTGTACAATAACACATCACATCAGAAAGGGCTTACTGGACTGGATAAAAGGAAGAAGATTGAAATATTATCTTGATGCTGCGCTTGCTTACAATATAACAACCAAACAAAATGACTGACACGCCGACGGAAGATGAGACATCCAGGTAATAAGATATGCCAAAAAGCAGTTACTCAAGCAACTTGATATGATTTTGGAAACGGTCAGACATTTCAACTAGCATCCACTAGTTTTCATCAGTGACACTAAAGTGATCTGGAAGAAACTGGTCTTTTACATCCTAACTCAAATTGTCCTCATTCATGGTTAGGATATAAAAGACCAGTTTCTTACTGCTTTTTGGCATAAAATGACTGACAACTTAAGAAATAAGTGTTTTACTGTTACTTTTCGCAAAATATATACCGATTACCTAAGTTTCTATCCAAAATTTTAGAAACTCATAAACAAGCAGTTTCAAGCAGGTGTAAATGATTTCTTGAGACACACCGGTAGGAAACAACCTACAATGTAAGTAACATAAGATTCTAGATTATGAAAGTTACAGACAGGGGCATGTAGAAAAGACAAGACTTACATCATATAGAACCGAGATTCAGTCCACCACAAAAATCCTCATGAGCTATGCTGCCTTTCTACTAAGACGCACCCTTGGCCACTGAAATGTGAGAACGTCTTGCCACTTTTAGAAGGAGTTTCAAGTAAGCGTCTTGAAGGCGCCCTCAAGCATAGGGCAGCACATAGAGACTCTGTTACTAAACAAATATGTCTCGCACCATAGCCCTCAAGAGTGGAGGCACTACTTCTTGTTCTGCTGTTTTTGCAGCTGATGATCCACATTAATACTTGATTATACGGATGATAACCCCTGGAGCCCCAATAATCATTCTCACTGAATTTTTTTATCAGAATCAATGAGACTGATTTAGAATTTTAGATAATACAAGATCACAGAAGTATATCATCGAAAGACAATGTGATCTAATAATTTTAGTACAAAAAAAACATACGTAACTGGATAGTTCTCTGTTACTCCAGGGTAACATTCAGAAAGGTCCTTGTAACTCCATGGCATGTACTTAGGCCAAATTTGTAAGGCCCAGAGAAAACACCTTGAACACTTGAATACACTAATGGCATTACTAAGCAACTTTCCATTCAAATCAAGACTTTTGAATGCCTTATGATGCATAAGAAGATTAGAACGCTTTGGTACAAACCTCAGAAGCCTTCCTTTGGAGTGGAAAAATGATCAGGCATTTACTTTGCTGTGCTCATTCCAATTCAGGACAGCAAAACAGCAGGCAAAGACTAGAAGTCTACGTGACCAGCAGCACATCTACATATGGGAGTTACAAATACCTCAGGCAGACACCCCAGGGCCATGTCAGTAGTTCACCAAGATGAAAGGAGCCATAACGATCTTGGATTTCAATCCTTTTCTTACTCAGTGTCATGTTGCCTACTATTTTTTCAAGACAAACAAAAAATCATAATGCAACCTCTGAAACCTGAAATCTACAATTGAGGATTGCAGGTGTCAGGTACACAATTGGATTTAACAACTTGCAAATTTGCAGCCTGAAAATCCAGGCTTGGTGCTGTGCATTTAGTTGTGGTAGCATAAATCTGTGGATTCTTAGCCTGGATGCCAGACTATTTCCAGGGCCCATACAGCACAATTCCTTGGCTCAAGGGCCAACATGTCCCCAAGCAAATTCTACAGCAGGCTCCCTGAGTTGGACCCTGCTAAACCCTGCACTATACAAATGTGTAGATATCATTGAGATCATCAGGCTGAGGTCTCATGTTAGTGGCCCGGTTCTGTGTTACAACCTTTCTGTCAAGAATCAGTTTTTGCCACCACCAAAGGGGCCTGCAGTCTAACCTGCAGTCAACATGATTTTTTTTTTAAATTATGGGATTGCAACAACATATGATACATCAATAAACACGTAGGATAATAATACATTATATAACCTACAAAGCTGAAGCAAAATATCATGCAAAATCTAAATAGTAGCATCATAAAATATAATCATCCGAACAGTGGATTTCAACAGTTTATCACCAACATCCATGACAAAATCCATGTTCTTGGTGCTTCAAAACATACTTGACAAATGATATTTACAGCAGATTTATAATAAGAAAGAAGTGAAACAATAGCAGCATTATTGATGTGATTAAAAACAACAAAACATAGATATTTGACTTCTTTTCAGATTCTTTTTTTCGTAAATCTGGACTGATTCAACAAGCTTGATTCGTTGTGGAATACACATGTACATTATGCAACATTACAAATGTAAAATGTCCAATTCCAACAGTACTTTGAAAAACCATTTTACTTGTGTTAGCTGTGCTACAAAAACCCAAGCTGCATAAAATACAACATATTCTGAATCTGAATGGAGCAGAACTTGAATCTTAAAGGAAACTGCTCCAATCAAAGAGCCAATTACAAACTACAATTTGACTGGTTCCCTAAGTTACGAGTGAACATCAGGCATTTATCTTTAAGAAAATGACATCTTACCTTAGACATGGTAGGGCCATTATTCTGAAAAGAAGCCCTTGTACATAGGCTGGCTATTCTACTGGTCATATAATGACATGTTGGATAATGGTCCTAGCTGGACGTCAGAGGCCCACGTCACTGATATGTAAGTGTTATCATATGGTACTGACAGGCTCTTTATGGTAAATTTGTAAAGGATGTTTGTCAATGGTTGTGCCACAGTGCCAGTTATCATAATGTATCTTGCTACCTTTACTGAGCCCAAGGTCTATTTGCTCAGAGAAATTCCATATGTGTGCGCCACTGAGTTCTCTATCAAGGCCAAGGTCTCTAATCAGAAGAATGTAAACCACGTGCTGCATGAGTGTGAAGATGGTGTGTTATGCCAAAGGACAGTTATACCGTCTATATAGATACAGATACGTCAAACATTTCAATGTTGTTCTAGAGAGTTGGAGGACCAACACAGAAAGACTGATACAAGGAGACCAAATTCAGTTAAATGTTGCTGGAAATAAATTACTCTCACAAGTCAATGAAAAGATATGTGATTCACTTTCAAACACACCTTATCAGGGCTGTGTAGTTTTCCCTAACTAACAACACAGCAGACTAACACAGATACTGTGATAAAGGCCTGCAATTCATCCCAACCTTTCTAGGAGGCACTGCTGCTCAGGTCCAAGCAGGTGATGTAATGAGAACCTGTTGTGTAAAAAGCTATAAATAGCCTATCAACCTCTAGAGCCAGGGCAGGAGATAATGTAGGGCCTAGTAGCGATGCGATGGTTCTTTGTAAGGAGAGCATTTGTTTCAACTCTACATCAAGTGTGTCACCTGCCTCTGCTCATTATTTCTTCTTTGCCCAAGTCAATTTACCGCAAAATTGAGATCTGAGGCCCAAAATCTGCACAGTGCACAAACAGAGTTTAAAAGTAAGTTGCGCCAAGCAAAATGTGGCTGCACTGCGCAAGTGCCCCAGTGGGTATTTCGCAAGATGTTCCCACAGATCTCAAAGGTCCCCCTTCTATGCAAACATCCTTATCATCAAAACACACCTGATTTCACACACTTATTAACTGAACAGATGGACAAGCATTCCTTTAATAGACTGTGATACAGTATATTATGCAGATTGAGAATAAACATTTCGTCAGACGGACTGGATTTCTCAGAAAGAAATCACAAAACACAGTTAAACCTGTCCAGTGGGGAGCTGGGGAAAAGCAGTCATTTGAACAGCTGGTTGGCTTGAAGTTGAACATCAAGTAACCAATGCCCAGAGGCAACAGTCACACCAGTACAGGTGACAACCTCTACATAGGGACGACCTAGCCAATGTTACCATTTTTCCATTGGCACAAGCATTTACAATCCTTTCTACATTGACTACCTGTCCACATAGACCAGATTTTATCAGTACCCTGAGTGGTATTCTTTTGAAGTTTTGACTGCAAATGAAATGTAAATGTTAAATGTGACATACCCCGGATATATAAACAACCATCACCATGTGTCCACATTAAAAAAAATGCCAGGTTGAAGACAAATTGAACATATCTTACCAAACCGGTGACCACAGAGGCATGTTGTAAGTCTTTATCAGTTGGTCAACAAGGCTACCTGTAACTTCAGATGAGCCTAGGAGACACCTTACGTGTCAATGATAGTCTTGTACACACATCCCTTCGTTCTCACAGAGATTTCACATCTCGATCACCCCATTGGCTGTCCTTAGCAAATTGCCCAAGACGGTCTCATCCCTGCATTACTCTAAAACTTTTTAGTAAAAGAGTATGTACACACATAATCCAATGGTACAGTCTAACTCAGGTATGAGACCAGAACAGTCCAAAGATTCCCTTAGCCATCACTCACTTATGTGAAATCACTAGTTAAAGCCCTGATTGGACAACCCAGTAATCTAATTAAATAAACTATTCATGTTCATATGCTAATTTTGTCAGCAGGTGTATGTAGAGTCAATCATTCTTGTGAACATGTTTTTGTATTATCTGACATAGGAACATTTTCAACTTTCTCGACAAAAGCTTTGACAGTGGGGACTAGTTATTCTCCAAGCGGAGGTTGGGTTGTGGAGATAGTAGTGGTCAGGGTTTTTACCGGCTCTGAGGCAAGTCACGCTCCTCCACAGCGTCCTATTAAATCGTGTTATTCCACTGAATATGCGTGTGAGTCTTTTTGCAATACATTATACGGCCGCATGGTGGCCACTGGCATCTGGGATTCTTCTCAAAGACAGTCCTGGGACAGAGAACGCATTCCTGGGGCGAATCATGCTGAGAGGAGCTAAGTGTCCCGGGAACGTGATCTGGCGGAGAAGGCCAAACGCGCCGCCGTGCAAAACTCCCTTCCGTGACATAACTCCCTCTCGGCAATGTAGAGGGATAATCTTAACGCCCTTACAGCGCCACCAAATCAGGTACATTCTAAAACTCCCTTTGTTATAACGTGCCACTATTGTGGTGCCCTAAATAGTAAACTTGCGACCAGTTTTGGACCCGGTAACTGTAAAAATACTCAGGCTGTAGAAACGCACGTAGTGGCGTGCGCTCACAACTTACGATTTTCTAAGGCTTTGAGACAAACACAAAACAAAACAAAACGACAGCTGTGAATTCCATAGAGTTTATTCAATTCAGCTTGAGGTGGATTGTGAATAAGCCCACGATCTCAAACCTATGGCTTCTTCACGGCGCTGGGTACGAGCGTGGAGGCAAGTGAACCAGTAAAAATCCTGACTACTACTAGTACTAGTCATTATTCTATATTCTTGATGGGTTTTTATATCCTACCACATCCAACTACCTCTCGATGTATCTCCTCAAGTCCAAGCTGATGTCAGAAGGCAAAATCTCAAAATCCCCATTTTTTGTTACAGAAGACTCTTCAGTTAGGAATAACTTTACAAATTTTGCCTGCCGACATCTCCTTGGAGATTCAAATGACGTCTAGAAATTACATTATTCAGACCAGTGTTCGGGAATCACAGTTCCAAAGAAACACAAATACCCTCATTGTTGGTTTCTTAGAAGCATTAGCTACACTTCCTGCATACTGCTCAGCAGTGCCTGGCACCAGCCCAATCATGAGTAGGCACTTTGCAACAAGGAAGTCAAGCAAAAGAAAGGGCCAGCAAAGCTAGCAGCAACTAGCATTCTTAAAACCAAAATATCAACAAGGAGTTGAGATGTAATTGCTAGGCTAGCATGGTTTACAGAGAACAAATAAACGGGTGTGTGAAAAATGTCACCATTCGAGATCGTTTATGTATTAAAATACACGTCATTGGTGGGTGTGTCCTCAACCAGGTGAGATCTAGATCTAGAATACGTCATAAATTGTAATATCATTTCGTAACACTGAAAAAGCCACCTGCAAATAAATAAATCGTTGTTTTCTTCTCTTTCTTGACACATAAAAAACGATACACAACAGCTGGAACACATCTAGAAACATCTCCACAAAAGTTCAAGGCGAAAGTGACACCCGGTTTCTGGAAGTGACCGAGAGGTCACCTCGTTCCAGGGACGTGACGGAGGTTCAACTGTTGCACAAATCAACATATTTTCTACAATATTTCCCTCTAAAATGGATACATTGCTATCTAAGATATTTGTCAACCTGATCGGTGTCACACACTTCCCAGAAATACTCTATTTGTTACTGTAATGTTCACCAAAACTGTACAACCATAATAAACAGACGACCCTGGGCAGCCGGCAGGTCGTCTTGACAGCAAGTCGCCGGAAAAAGCCAAGAAAATCGCTAAAGTCAGACTTACCTTGAATACTACAAAGGTTTTTGGTCAGTAATTTCACACTCTATGTCTTCGAAAATGCGTCAAGATCACACAGTGACAAGTTGGGGCGTGGATGTGCCAAAAATTAGGGGTTTTTTCTCCGTTGTCCTTCCCTGAGGACGAACGAGTCGTGCTCTGTTGTAAAACTGGCTTGCTTACGTCATATCTGTTCTATCCCAGAACCGCTTGCGATCGGTCTTCTCCGTAGTTCTCCGGAAGTTACCGGACATGTACGAAGTGTACCGACATAGGCCGAACAGGACTCGCCGATTCCGAGCAAGAATGCAACCATACATAATAAATCCATGCATTCCATGCATTAAAACGTTTGTATGACTGACTGTTAGCATATGATTATAGACTTTTTTGTTCAAACAGTTAGTTAGTTTGTCACATTTGTGGAAAAATTGACATGACACCAAACAGACGGGAAGACTAACGTTAACGTTAACGGCACTGAACTTTAATCGGACAAATTCCAGCATATTCAAAACTCAACCATGAATAAGCAAGAGGGCTTTTGCGCTTCTGGAAACTATTTAGTGCATTGTTTACTATGCTTCCCCGGCCATTGCTACACGTGCATTGGTCTGCCACTTTCTGTTGTGTCGTGAGAAAATAACATTTCAAAGACAGTGTAACTGATAGCAAGTCCTTTGGGATTCTATTCCCAATGGAACTTTAATCCAACACAATAATATAACAAGGCTGTTTCTCTATGGATTTCATATTTACGACGACAAATTTGTATCAATCAGCAGGCACTTTACTCAAGGTTAAATTGGCACATCATTGGCACATCAGCGGTTTTGAACCCGGGACCTTTGGGGTTTGGGCCTATTAGTTTGGGCCAAACAACTTGCGGACTGCGCCACACGATGCCACACGATGCGCCACCTTGGACGCCATACCTTGTCATGTTGCTTTTGACCATGCTTCAATTGGTGCAATTCCTTGTGGCGAAAGTCGAAAAATTTTGTTCAGTTCAGTTTCCACTATGTTTTATTGTTCATCATTACACAGTAAGAATCAGTAAGGTCCATGCCACTTGGCCCAGTCGCTGATTCGAGAGAGTATTTCTTTTGTGTAAATTATGGACCAGACGTTATGGACGGCCTCTTCTCCTTTTTGATTCAAGGACTGAGGACCAAAGGAGCAGTTTAGCGACTGGTTCACCATGACGAATAACATGGCCAGCATGGCTTCGTCGCTTCACTTCAGCAGAGATAGGTGGAAGATTCCCATAGAGCTCAAAGCTTTGTTGGGTGTGTTCCCACCTAGGATCGTTGTATACAATGCGTACCCGGCTGGTGAAGGAACCGTCCTGGGCTGTGAGATATTCATGGTCCACGACTCACAGCCGTAAAGCAAAATGTAAAACAGCACAAGATTGGAATACTTTTATTAGTTGTTTCAAGGACGTTACATCAACGTCCTTGGTTGTTTGTTTCTTTTATGATGTGTGATTTATGTATGACACTTGCATACACCAATCTAAATGTCACGAGATGCATGATTGCTCTGACCAATCACGGCTCTCAAGGTAGTAACGTTATATGGTTGTGCGCATTATAAACTGAGCATTGGAGTTGAACTTTGAACTTTGTGCAAAGGAACAAAGGAGCCAACGTTAATTAAGTTTAGCCCGGAAATGGTGACAGAGCGAGCTACCGCGCACCCAGGGACACACCTGACATAGTTCAACTAACGTTACGTCGTATTTGGAAAATGTTCTGCGTCGTAGCCAAAAGTGATGATTTTCAACGGATTAGAGAACCGAAGGGTAAAGCATATACTTTTTTCCTCTGCAGTTTGGTGTGATTTTTAGTTTGTCACAGTGCCTAGCTACTACTCTGAGTGCATGGGCAGTGTCGTCTGTTATTCATATACTAACTCACTTTCCTGACCAGTAAATGTCTGATTGACCCAGTAAAACGCATACTATTACTGCTACTACTATACTGAGTTGCAGAATCAACAAAGTTGAGTTCCCTGCCCATGGCCACTATGTTCGATTCATCAGTATATCCACGTCCCTGCCACAAGTTGACCAGTCGGACGGCCTTTATTCCAAAGGAGCAGTAATAAACAATAGCAACTGGTTCACCGGCATTCGAACTGGGTGATGGAGTTGAAGGCTTAGTATTTGCTTAGTGCACATAAAAGAAGTGACTGTTAAGTTTGATTTAGCCCGGAAACGTGTCGACAGAGCGAGCTACAGCCCACCCTGGCACCCCAGGGACACACCCGACAGACTGAGAGTGAACCACGTCGTGTTTTAGGAAAGGTACTCTGCGGGAATGTGACTTGCAAAAAACTAGTGTTAGCTAATCTCCTAGCGGATCCTACGGTAAGGCATAAGATATAGTATCGTAGAGTTGGCGTAGGATCTGCTGGGAGATTAGCTATGATCCATGATAGGTGAGAGCAATCAAAGCCTAACAAGATTTGGATTGGAGTATTCGTTTTTTTGGGTCAAGACCTTCAACGTTTGCTACTTTCCGCAGTGCATTACAAATTGTTTAGCTTGCTAGTGTTTACACTTAGATTCCCACAAGTGGCAAGTTGAAAGTTTGTACTACAGTAGTAGACATGTAGTCGTACTGTATGCCTATACTTGTAAGCTAAACCTGTTCTAGACTAGTCACCTTTACTGTACTGGAGGAAGCATATTTCGCAGCCAATACGGCGAATCAAGCATTTTTGGAAATAGCTTTGATAGTGGGTCGTTCAGTTTCAAAAACTGCGCGCGACACACACATACTGCCATAATGGCTATGCCACGTCATCACGAAGTGGTAAACTCAAGGACAGCTTTCATTTTACTGCGTTAGAACAAGGACATAATGTGTACTTGGTTAAACGGGATGTAATTTATAACGTCAACTCCCATAATTCTGGGGCCCATAATACCACCACGCCAAATATTAAACATTGTTACAGAGGTCTTCTCAAGATTGTCTTGAACAACTAATTATCTAAAGTACCTATACCTCAGTAATGGCCCCTTTCCACTAGACGGTGACGCGCTGCGCTCTCATTGCCACCTAAATAGGATATGTGTAGCTTTCGCTTTCACACTGGACATATCTTACAAAACGTAAAAGTGTGACCGAGAAGACAACAAAACACACAAAGGTCGCAGTGGAAATGGGGTATAATAGTGAATATAAGCCATTACGTGACTGGGCACCTGCTTGCCTCGAGCGCCATATTTGGCCAGCCTCTATGAAGTATTACGAATGGTCAGCACACTGGTAACATTAAATATAGTGCTCCACGTTGTGGAAATATCTAACTACTTCTTCCCTACTCTACACACAAAAGTTTATGTTGGGCGCTCTTGTCGGGCTCTCTATCAAAATTTCTTTGTACTCTCTTTCTTTGTGTCTACTCTCCAAAAGCCTAACCTCTGCTTGAATAGTTCTCAACAACTCCTTATTTAGTTACAATATTATGGGCGCTGTTTTATACAAAGTAGGCAAAGCCATTAAACTCACTCAGAAAATTGGTTAAAAGAGCTAGGTAAAAAATTAGTATTATCAGAAAGACATTGATCGTTTTCAAAGTCTTCGTGTTTGTCACAAGTATGACACAATTACAATAGTTAAATTTTAAATTACCTGAAGGTGTAACATTGTTTGGATCAGTTCTACTGCTCGTGTCCAAAGCCGTGGAAAGGACTAAATTATCTGACCTGTATACGAGGGGTGATCAATAAGTTCTCGGCCTCACCAGGAAATAATAAGTACAACATCATATTAGTAGTATGAAACCTTTTATCAATATTCTCTAAATTTCTAATCGTTGAAGTCATTACTTTCCAGTTGACGTCTTTTTGAAAATCAGTAGGTAATTGGTAAGAAAAACAAGGGTAAACTGTACATGTGTTCAGACATGTATGGGTCGAGACATTGTCAAATGTTTGATAATGATACCCTTCCACATTTTAAACAGAAAGAAGTGGGTAAACGTATCTGACTCTCAGCAGAGCAAGTTGACCCGGACAACCCAGGGCACTGCTCAATTGTCTTCTCTAGCCTGCAAAGAAATGATGAAACTGATTTGAATTTTGGAAGACATTCAGAAAAGACTTTATACTTGGCATCTATGCTTCGAAATTTGAATTCTGCATCTTTTTTTCTGGGTGAGGTCGAGAACTTATTGATCATCCCTCGTATACCTCGGTAATACTGATATTGCATTGTTGCATCTCTTTAAATTCATGTATTGTTTCCATTTGTATTGTATAATGGCATACGGTGGAATTGATTATAAGATCTAGAGTTGATATTGAGTGTTCTGATCGATTTTGCAACCGCATGTTGTTTATGAGCCAATAACCGACCGGGCACCTGTTCGCCTTTAATTAACGCACCTTCTGTCGAAAGACAACAACCTCTGTCAGCACTAGATCAACCAGATACACTTCTGGACTACGGCACGCCACTGTCAAACTGTGTTTCCTTTACGCCTTCCTCTTTAGAATGGCGAAAACACAGAAGGTATCGACTGGGAGTGTAAGATGCTTCTTCCTAGTCGTGGTCTCGGCAGCGGCGCTTGGATACTTGCTGCTGTATTCTGTACAGGTGCGTATACGAATCTATATTATGATGACCTACTGGTTGCCTTGAGAGATTGTTTGCGGGACTACGGATCGACGAACCCGGTTCGGTCCATTTCGGTTTTCTTCGGTAAACTCCGTAAATGTCCGGTAATTTCGGTTCGGGGAAGTCATGGAGACCGTTCGCGCATCGCATGACATAACATCCATGACTTGAGATATTTGTACTTCACACCGCTTCATGGTGCCATGCTGGTTACTACAACCTGCAAGAGTCAGTCCTGTAATGTGTTCATTTCGTCTTTACACAACACACCTTGCGACTTCCGGATTTAACCACCCATCATGGATGACAATACGTCATGGTCACGTGAGTGCAAAGACCAGTCAACGGATGGTTGTTTACCATGGGAACCGTGGGTGCCATTTCAACAATCGTGGAGGTTACCATTACACCAACAAAGTAGCAGGGCGCAGTATTTATGCTCGACGCGGCCCGGGTTTAAAAAATAAACCTTATTTATGACGCGAGTAATTGACTTAGCGTTAATTATTGATAAAAGTAATACGGATACAATTGTTCAAGGCTGACAGAAAGATTTGAGAGGCAGCCAGGTAACGTTATAACGTGTGCTGCGTAGTAAAGGAATCAATGTTTGAGATTGGATTGTGAAGGTTTCCAGTTCGTGTAAAAATGAGCCTGATTACCTAGCCTCCTTTACCTGCCTCTCTGGGGGCATTGGCGTATCAAAGTTGCGCTCGAGTCGCAATTTTTAACTGAGAATACGCCGGGAAGTAAAATATGCCGCGAAAGTAAAAATGACTCCTGCCGGGAGCGAGTACAAGCTTCCTGGCAGATAACGTTACATGTACGAGTATTCCTTTCCCGGCATTTTTCCTTTCGCGGCGTATTTTCCTTCTTGCCGTATTCTCGCGAATCGACCTACAGCACCCCCCCCCCCCCCAACTTTAATATAGCCTCTACCAGGCTTCGTGGTTTGGTGGTCTAATTGTAGAAATTGGTCAAATAGAGTAAATACTACGCTAGGGGAGTCCGCCGGCCTAGTAGGGC